>NC_082721.1:80051377-80331377 GCF_030144855.1 Hypanus sabinus
AGGGGTGGTGGTTTGTGAAAGGAATGGAGGGGAGGGGCGGTGGTGAATGGAATGGAGTGGGGGGGGTGTTGGTGAATGGAATGGAGTAGGGGGCTGTTGGTGAATGAAATGGAGGGGAGGGGTTGGTGTTGGTGAATGGAATGGAGGGGAGTGGGCTGTTGGTGAATGGAATGGAGTGGGGGGTGGTGTTGGTGAATGGAATGGAGTGGCTGGTGTTGGTGAATGGAATGGAGTAGGGGGGTGTTGGTGGTGAATGAAATGGAGGGGAGGGGGTGGTGTTGGTGAAAGGAATGGAGTTGGGGGTGGTGTTGGTGAATAGAATGGAGTTGGGGGTGGTGTTGGTGAATAGAATGGAGGGGAGGGGTGGTGGTGGTGAATGAAATGGAGGGGAGGGGGTTGTGGTGGTGAATGGAACGGAGTGGGGAGGGTGGTCTTGGTGAATGGAATGCAGGGGAGGGGTTGGTGTAGGTGAATGGTATGGAGTGGGGTGGTGGTGTTGGTGAATGGAATGGAGTGGGGGGTGTGTTTGTGAATGGAATGGAGAGGATGGGTGGTGGTGGTGAAAGGAATGGAGGGGAGGGGCGGTGGTGAATGGAACCGAGTGGGGGGTGTGTTGGTGAATGGAATGGAGTAGGGGGGGTGTTGGTGAATGAAATGGAGGGGAGGGGTTGGTGTTGGTGAATGGAATGGTGGGGAGGGGGCTGTTGGTGAACGGAATGGAGTTGGGGGTGGTGTTTGTGAATGGAATGGAGTGGGGGGTGGTGTTGGTGAATGGAATGGAGTAAGGGGGTGTTGGTGGTGAATGAAATGGAGCGGAGGGGGTTGTGGTGGTGAATGGAACGGAGTGGGGAGGGTGGTCTTGGTAAATGAAATGGAGTGGGGAGGGTGGTCTTGGTGAATGGAATGGAAGGGAGGGGGTGGTGTTGGTAAATGGAATGGAGTGGCAGGTGTTGGTGAATGGAATGGAGTGGGGTGGTGATGTTGGTGAATGGTATAGAGTAGGGGGGTGTTGGTGAATGGCATGGAGGGGACGGGGTTGTGTTGGTGAATGGAATGGAGTGGGGTAGTGGTGTTGGTGAATGGAATGGAGAGCAGGGGTGGTGGTGGTGAAAGGAATGGAGGGGAGGGGCGCTGGTGAATGGAACCGAGTGGGGGGTGTGTTGGTGAATGGAATGGAGGGGAGGGGTTGGTGTTGGTGAATGGAATGGAGGGGAGGGGGCTGTTGGTGAGTGGGATGGAGTTGGGGGTGTTTTGTGAATGGAACGGAGTGGGGGGTGTGTTGGTGAATGGAATGGAGTAGGGGGGTGTTGGTGAATGAAATGGAGGGGAGGGGTTGGTGTTGGTGAATGGAATGGAGGGGAAGGAGCTGTTGGTGAACGGAATGGAGTTGGGGGTGGTGTTTGTGAATGGAATGGAGTGGGGGGTGGTGTTGGTGAATGGAATGGAGGGGAGGGGGTTGTGGTGGTGAATGGAATGGAATGGGGAGGGTGGTCTTGGTGAATGGAATGGAGAGTGGAGGGAGTGTTCTTGGTGAATGGAATGGAGTAGGGGGGTGTTGGTGGTGAATAAAATGGAGGGGAGGGGGGTTGTGGTGGTGAGTGGAATGGAATGGGGAGGGTGGTCTTGGTGAATGGAATGGGAAGGGGAGGGAGTGGTGTTGGTGAATGGAATGGAGGGGAGGGGGTGGTGGTGGTGAATGGAATGGAGTGGGGAGGGTGGTCTTGGTGAATGGTAAGAAGTGGGGAGGGAGTGGTGGTGGTGAATGGAATGGAGTGGGGTAGTGGTGTTGGTGAATGGAATGGAGAGGAGGGGTGGTGGTGGTGAAAGGAATGGAGGGGAGGGGCGCTGGTGAATGGAACCGAGTGGGGGGTGTGTTGGTGAATGGAATGGAGGGGAGGGGTTGGTGTTGGTGAATGGAATGGAGGGGAGGGGGCTGTTGGTGAGTGGGATGGAGTTGGGGGTGTTTTGTGAATGGAACGGAGTGGGGGGTGTGTTGGTGAATGGAATGGAGTAGGGGGGTGTTGGTGAATGAAATGGAGGGGAGGGGTTGGTGTTGGTGAATGGAATGGAGGGGAGGGGGCTGTTGGTGAACGGAATGGAGTTGGGGGTGGTGTTTGTGAATGGAATGGAGTGGGGGGTGGTGTTGGTGAATGGAATGGAGGGGAGGGGGTTGTGGTGGTGAATGGAATGGAATGGGGAGGGTGGTCTTGGTGAATGGAATGGAGAGTGGAGGGAGTGTTCTTGGTGAATGGAATGGAGTAGGGGGGTGTTGGTGGTGAATAAAATGGAGGGGAGGGGGTTGTGGTGGTGAGTGGAATGGAATGGGGAGGGTGGTCCTGGTGAATGGAATGGGAAGGGGAGGGAGTGGTGTTGGTGAATGGAATGGAGGGGAGGGGGTGGTGGTGGTGAATGGAATGGAGTGGGGAGGGTGGTCTTGGTGAATGGTAAGAAGTGGGGAGGGAGTGGTGGTAGTGAATGAAATGGAGAGGAGGGTGTGTGGTGGTGAATGGAATGGAGTGGGGTGTGTGTTGGTGAATAGAATGGAGGGGAGGTGTGGTGGTGAATGAAATGGAGGGGGGGTGTGTTGGTGAATGGAATGAAGTGGCAGGTTTTGTTGAATGGAATGGAGTGGGGGGTGTTGGTGAATGAAATGGAGGGGAGGGCTTGGTGTTGGTGAATGGAATGGAGGGGAGGGGGCTGTTGGTGAACGGAATGGAGTGGGGGGTGGTGTTTGTGAATGGAATGGAGTGGGGGGTGGTGTTGGTGAATGGAATGGAGTGGCTGGTGTTGGTGAATGGAATGGAGGGGAGGAGGCTGTTTGTGAATGGAATGGAGTGGGGGGTGGTGTTGGTGAATGGAATGGAGTGGCTGGTGCTGGTGAATGGAATGGAGTAGGGGGGTGTTGGTGGTGAATGAAATGGAGGGGAGGGAGTGGTGGTGGTGAATGGAATTGAGGGGAGGGGGTGGTGGTGGTGAATGGAATTGAGGGGAGGGGGTGGTGGTGGTGAATGGAATGCAGTGGGGAGGGAGTGGTGGTGGTGAATGGAATGAAGGGGAGGGGGTGGTGGTGGTGAATGGAATGGACTGGGGAGGGTGGTCTTGGTGAATGGAAAGAAGTGGGGAGGGGTTGGTGTTGGTGAATGGAATGGAGGGGAGTGGGCTGTTGGTGAATGGAATGGAGTGGGGGGTGGTGTTGGTGAATGGAATGGAGTGGCTGGTGTTGGTGAATGGAATGGAGTAGGGGGGTGTTGGTGGTGAATGAAATGGAGGGGAGGGGGTTGTGGTGGTGAATGGAACGGAGTGGGGAGGGTGGTCTTGGCGAATGGAAAGAAGTGGGGAGGGAGTGGTGGCGGTGAATGAAATGGAGGGGAGGGGGTTGTGGTGGTGAATGGAATGGAGTGGGGGGTGTGTTTGTGAATGGAATGGAGGGGAGAGGTGGTGGTGGTGAAAAGAATGGAGTGGGGGTAGTGGTGTTGGTGAATGGAATGGAGTGGGGGGTGTGTTTGTGAATGGAATGGAGGGGAGGGGTGGTGGTTTGTGAAAGGAATGGAGGGGAGGGGCGGTGGTGAATGGAATGGAGTGGGGGGTGTGTTTGTGAATGGAATGGAGGGGAGGGGTGGTGGTTTGTGAAAGGAATGGAGGGGAGGGGCGGTGGTGAATGGAATGGAGTGGGGGGGGTGTTGGTGAATGGAATGGAGTAGGGGGCTGTTGGTGAATGAAATGGAGGGGAGGGGTTGGTGTTGGTGAATGGAATGGAGGGGAGTGGGCTGTTGGTGAATGGAATGGAGTGGGGGGGTGGTGTTGGTGAATGGAATGGAGTGGCTGGTGTTGGTGAATGGAATGGAGTAGGGGGGTGTTGGTGGTGAATGAAATGGAGGGGAGGGGGTGGTGTTGGTGAAAGGAATGGAGTTGGGGGTGGTGTTGGTGAATAGAATGGAGTTGGGGGTGGTGTTGGTGAATAGAATGGAGGGGAGGGGTGGTGGTGGTGAATGAAATGGAGGGGAGGGGGTTGTGGTGGTGAATGGAACGGAGTGGGGAGGGTGGTCTTGGTGAATGGAATGCAGGGGAGGGGTTGGTGTAGGTGAATGGTATGGAGTGGGGTGGTGGTGTTGGTGAATGGAATGGAGTGGGGGGTGTGTTTGTGAATGGAATGGAGAGGATGGGTGGTGGTGGTGAAAGGAATGGAGGGGAGGGGCGGTGGTGAATGGAACCGAGTGGGGGGTGTGTTGGTGAATGGAATGGAGTAGGGGGGGGGTGTTGGTGAATGAAATGGAGGGGAGGGGTTGGTGTTGGTGAATGGAATGGTGGGGAGGGGGCTGTTGGTGAACGGAATGGAGTTGGGGGTGGTGTTTGTGAATGGAATGGAGTGGGGGGTGGTGTTGGTGAATGGAATGGAGTAAGGGGGTGTTGGTGGTGAATGAAATGGAGCGGAGGGGGTTGTGGTGGTGAATGGAACGGAGTGGGGAGGGTGGTCTTGGTAAATGAAATGGAGTGGGGAGGGTGGTCTTGGTGAATGGAATGGAAGGGAGGGGGTGGTGTTGGTAAATGGAATGGAGTGGCAGGTGTTGGTGAATGGAATGGAGTGGGGTGGTGATGTTGGTGAATGGTATAGAGTAGTAGGGGGGTGTTGGTGAATGGCATGGAGGGGACGGGGTTGTGTTGGTGAATGGAATGGAGTGGGGTAGTGGTGTTGGTGAATGGAATGGAGAGCAGGGGTGGTGGTGGTGAAAGGAATGGAGGGGAGGGGCGCTGGTGAATGGAACCGAGTGGGGGGTGTGTTGGTGAATGGAATGGAGGGGAGGGGTTGGTGTTGGTGAATGGAATGGAGGGGAGGGGGCTGTTGGTGAGTGGGATGGAGTTGGGGGTGTTTTGTGAATGGAACGGAGTGGGGGGTGTGTTGGTGAATGGAATGGAGTAGGGGGGTGTTGGTGAATGAAATGGAGGGGAGGGGTTGGTGTTGGTGAATGGAATGGAGGGGAAGGAGCTGTTGGTGAACGGAATGGAGTTGGGGGTGGTGTTTGTGAATGGAATGGAGTGGGGGGTGGTGTTGGTGAATGGAATGGAGGGGAGGGGGTTGTGGTGGTGAATGGAATGGAATGGGGAGGGTGGTCTTGGTGAATGGAATGGAGAGTGGAGGGAGTGTTCTTGGTGAATGGAATGGAGTAGGGGGGTGTTGGTGGTGAATAAAATGGAGGGGAGGGGGTTGTGGTGGTGAGTGGAATGGAATGGGGAGGGTGGTCTTGGTGAATGGAATGGGAAGGGGAGGGAGTGGTGTTGGTGAATGGAATGGAGGGGAGGGGGTGGTGGTGGTGAATGGAATGGAGTGGGGAGGGTGGTCTTGGTGAATGGTAAGAAGTGGGGAGGGAGTGGTGGTGGTGAATGGAATGGAGTGGGGTAGTGGTGTTGGTGAATGGAATGGAGAGGAGGGGTGGTGGTGGTGAAAGGAATGGAGGGGAGGGGCGCTGGTGAATGGAACCGAGTGGGGGGTGTGTTGGTGAATGGAATGGAGGGGAGGGGTTGGTGTTGGTGAATGGAATGGAGGGGAGGGGGCTGTTGGTGAGTGGGATGGAGTTGGGGGTGTTTTGTGAATGGAACGGAGTGGGGGGTGTGTTGGTGAATGGAATGGAGTAGGGGGGTGTTGGTGAATGAAATGGAGGGGAGGGGTTGGTGTTGGTGAATGGAATGGAGGGGAGGGGGCTGTTGGTGAACGGAATGGAGTTGGGGGTGGTGTTTGTGAATGGAATGGAGTGGGGGGTGGTGTTGGTGAATGGAATGGAGGGGAGGGGGTTGTGGTGGTGAATGGAATGGAATGGGGAGGGTGGTCTTGGTGAATGGAATGGAGAGTGGAGGGAGTGTTCTTGGTGAATGGAATGGAGTAGGGGGGTGTTGGTGGTGAATAAAATGGAGGGGAGGGGGTTGTGGTGGTGAGTGGAATGGAATGGGGAGGGTGGTCTTGGTGAATGGAATGGGAAGGGGAGGGGGTGTTGTTGGTGAATGGAATGGAGTGGGGTGGTGGTGTTGGTGAATGGTATAGAGTAGGGGGGGTTGGTGAATGGCTTGGAGGGGAGGGGGTGGTGTTGGTGAATGGAATGGAGTGGGGTGGGTGTGGTGAATGAAATGGAGCGGAGGGGGTAGTGTTGGTGAATGGAATTGAGGGGAGGGGGTGATGGTGGTGAATGGAATGGAGTGGGGAGGGTGGTCTTGGTGAATGGAATGGAGGGGAGGGGGTGGTGTGTGTGAATGGAATGGAGGGGAGGGGGCTGTTAGTGAATGGAATGGAGTGGGGGGTGGTGTTTGTGAATGGAATGGAGTGGGGGTGGTGTTGGTGAATGGAATGGAGTGGGGTGGGTGTGGTGAATAGAATGGAGGGGAGGGGTGGTGGTGAATGAAATGGAGGGGGTTGTGTTGGTGAATGGAATGAAGTGGCAGGTTTTGTTGAATGGAATGGAGTGGGGGGGGGGTTGGTCTTGGTGAATGGAAAGAAGTGGGGAAGGAGTGGTGGTGGTGAATGAAATGGAGGGGAGGAGGTGGTGTTGGTGAATGGAAAGGAGTAGAGGGCTGTTGGTGAATGAAATGGAGGGGAGGGGTTGGTGTTGGTGAATGGAATGGAGGGGAGTGGCTTGTTGGTGAATGGAATGGAGTGGGGGGTGGTGTTGGTGAATGGAATGGAGTGGCTGGTGGTGAATGGAATGGAGTAGGGGGGTGTTGGTGGTGAATGAAATGGAGGGGAGGGGGTGGTGTTGGTGAAAGGAATGGAGTGGGGTGTGGTGTTGTTGAATAGAATGGAGTTGGGGGTGGTGTTGGTGAATGGAATGGAGTGGGGGGTGGTGTTGGTGAATGTAATTGAGGGGAGGGGTGGTGGTGGTGAATGGAATGGAGTGGTGGGTGGTGTTGGTGAATGGAATTGAGGGGAGGGGGTGGTGGTGGTGAATGGAATGGAGTGGGGGGTGGTGTTGGTGAATGGAATGGAGTAGGGTGGTGTTGGTGGTGAATGAAATGGAGGGGAGGGGGTTGTGGTGGTGAATGGAATGGAGTGGGGAGGTTGGTCTTGGTGAATGGAAAGAATTGGGGAAGGAGTGGTGGTGGTGAATGAAATGGAGGGGAGGGGGTGGTGTTGGTGAATGGAATGGAGGGGAGGGGGTGTTGTTGGTGAATGGAATGGAGTGGGGTGGTGGTGTTGGTGAATGGTATAGAGTAGGGGGGGTTGGTGAATGGCTTGGAGGGGAGGGGGTGGTGTTGGTGAATGGAATGGAGTGGGGTGGGTGTGGTGAATGAAATGGAGCGGAGGGGGTAGTGTTGGTGAATGGAATTGAGGGGAGGGGGTGATGGTGGTGAATGGAATGGAGTGGGGAGGGTGGTCTTGGTGAATGGAATGGAGGGGAGGGGGTGGTGTGTGTGAATGGAATGGAGGGGAGGGGGCTGTTAGTGAATGGAATGGAGTGGGGGGTGGTGTTTGTGAATGGAATGGAGTGGGGGGTGGTGTTGGTGAATGGAATGGAGTGGGGGGGTGTTGGTGAATGAAATGGAGGGGAGGGGGTTGTGGTGGTGAATGGAATGGAGTGGGGAGGTTTGTCTTGGTGAATGGAAAGAAGTGGGGAAGGAGTGGTGGTGGTAAATGAAATGGAGGGGAGGGGGTGGTGTTGGTGAATGGAATGGAGGGGAGGGGGTGGTGTTGGTGAATGGAATGGAGTGGGTTAGTGGTGTTTGTGAATGGAATGGAGGGGAGGGGTGGTGGTTTGTGAAAGGAATGGAGGGGAGGGGCGGTGGTGAATGGAATGGAGTGGGGGGGGGTGTTGGTGAATGGAATGGAGTAGGGGGCTGTTGGTGAATGAAATGGTGGGGAGGGGTTGGTGTTGGTGAATGGAATGGAGGGGAGTGGGCTGTTGGTGAATGGAATGGAGTGGGGGGGTGGTGTTGGTGAATGGAATGGAGTGGCTGGTGTTGGTGAATGGAATGGAGTAGGGGGGTGTTGGTGGTGAATGAAATGGAGGGGAGGGGGTGGTGTTGGTGAAAGGAATGGAGTTGGGGGTGGTGTTGGTGAATAGAATGGAGTTGGGGGTGGTGTTGGTGAATAGAATGGAGGGGAGGGGTGGTGGTGGTGAATGAAATGGAGGGGAGGGGGTTGTGGTGGTGAATGGAACGGAGTGGGGAGGGTGGTCTTGGTGAATGGAATGCAGGGGAGGGGTTGGTGTAGGTGAATGGTATGGAGTGGGGTGGTGGTGTTGGTGAATGGAATGGAGTGGGGGGTGTGTTTGTGAATGGAATGGAGAGGATGGGTGTTGGTGGTGAAAGGAATGGAGGGGAGGGGCGCTGGTGAATGGAACCGAGTGGGGGGTGTGTTGGTGAATGGAATGGAGTAGGGGGGGTGTTGGTGAATGAAATGGAGGGGAGGGGTTGGTGTTGGTGAATGGAATGGTGGGGAGGGGGCTGTTGGTGAACGGAATGGAGTTGGGGGTGGTGTTTGTGAATGGAATGGAGTGGGGGGGTGGTGTTGGTGAATGGAATGGAGTAAGGGGGTGTTGGTGGTGAATGAAATGGAGCGGAGGGGGTTGTGGTGGTGAATGGAACGGAGTGGGGAGGGTGGTCTTGGTAAATGAAATGGAGTGGGGAGGGTGGTCTTGGTGAATGGAATGGAAGGGAGGGGGTGGTGTTGGTAAATGGAATGGAGTGGCAGGTGTTGGTGAATGGAATGGAGTGGGGTGGTGATGTTGGTGAATGGTATAGAGTAGGGGGGTGTTGGTGAATGGCATGGAGGGGACGGGGTTGTGTTGGTGAATGGAATGGAGTGGGGTAGTGGTGTTGGTGAATGGAATGGAGAGCAGTGGTGGTGGTGGTGAAAGGAATGGAGGGGAGGGGCGCTGGTGAATGGAACCGAGTGGGGGGTGTGTTGGTGAATGGAATGGAGGGGAGGGGTTGGTGTTGGTGAATGGAATGGAGGGGAGGGGGCTGTTGGTGAGTGGGATGGAGTTGGGGGTGTTTTGTGAATGGAACGGAGTGGGGGGTGTGTTGGTGAATGGAATGGAGTAGGGGGGTGTTGGTGAATGAAATGGAGGGGAGGGGTTGGTGTTGGTGAATGGAATGGAGGGGAGGGAGCTGTTGGTGAACGGAATGGAGTTGGGGGTGGTGTTTGTGAATGGAATGGAGTGGGGGTGGTGTTGGTGAATGGAATGGAGGGGAGGGGGTTGTGGTGGTGAATGGAATGGAATGGGGAGGGTGGTCTTGGTGAATGGAATGGAGAGTGGAGGGAGTGTTCTTGGTGAATGGAATGGAGTAGGGGGGTGTTGGTGGTGAATAAAATGGAGGGGAGGGGGTTGTGGTGGTGAGTGGAATGGAATGGGGAGGGTGGTCTTGGTGAATGGAATGGGAAGGGGAGGGAGTGGTGTTGGTGAATGGAATGGAGGGGAGGGGGTGGTGGTGGTGAATGGAATGGAGTGGGGAGGGTGGTCTTGGTGAATGGTAAGAAGTGGGGAGGGAGTGGTGGTGGTGAATGGAATGGAGTGGGGTAGTGGTGTTGGTGAATGGAATGGAGAGGAGGGGTGGTGGTGGTGAAAGGAATGGAGGGGAGGGGCGCTGGTGAATGGAACCGAGTGGGGGGTGTGTTGGTGAATGGAATGGAGGGGAGGGGTTGGTGTTGGTGAATGGAATGGAGGGGAGGGGGCTGTTGGTGAGTGGGATGGAGTTGGGGGTGTTTTGTGAATGGAACGGAGTGGGGGGTGTGTTGGTGAATGGAATGGAGTAGGGGGGTGTTGGTGAATGAAATGGAGGGGAGGGGTTGGTGTTGGTGAATGGAATGGAGGGGAGGGGGCTGTTGGTGAACGGAATGGAGTTGGGGGTGGTGTTTGTGAATGGAATGGAGTGGGGGGTGGTGTTGGTGAATGGAATGGAGGGGAGGGGGTTGTGGTGGTGAATGGAATGGAATGGGGAGGGTGGTCTTGGTGAATGGAATGGAGAGTGGAGGGAGTGTTCTTGGTGAATGGAATGGAGTAGGGGGGTGTTGGTGGTGAATAAAATGGAGGGGAGGGGGTTGTGGTGGTGAGTGGAATGGAATGGGGAGGGTGGTCTTGGTGAATGGAATGGGAAGGGGAGGGAGTGGTGTTGGTGAATGGAATGGAGGGGAGGGGGTGGTGGTGGTGAATGGAATGGAGTGGGGAGGGTGGTCTTGGTGAATGGTAAGAAGTGGGGAGGGAGTGGTGATAGTGAATGAAATGGAGAGGAGGGTGTGTGGTGGTGAATGGAATGGAGTGGGGTGTGTGTTGGTGAATAGAATGGAGGGGAGGTGTGGTGGTGAATGAAATGGAGGGGGGGTGTGTTGGTGAATGGAATGAAGTGGCAGGTTTTGTTGAATGGAATGGAGTGGGGGGTGTTGGTGAATGAAATGGAGGGGAGGGCTTGGTGTTGGTGAATGGAATGGAGGGGAGGGGGCTGTTGGTGAACGGAATGGAGTGGGGGGTGGTGTTTGTGAATGGAATGGAGTGGGGGGTGGTGTTGGTGAATGGAATGGAGTGGCTGGTGTTGGTGAATGGAATGGAGGGGAGGAGGCTGTTTGTGAATGGAATGGAGTGGGGGGTGGTGTTGGTGAATGGAATGGAGTGGCTGGTGTTGGTGAATGGAATGGAGTAGGGGGGTGTTGGTGGTGAATGAAATGGAGGGGAGGGAGTGGTGGTGGTGAATGGAATTGAGGGGAGGGGGTGGTGGTGGTGAATGGAATTGAGGGGAGGGGGTGGTGGTGGTGAATGGAATGCAGTGGGGAGGGAGTGGTGGTGGTGAATGGAATGAAGGGGAGGGGGTAGTGGTGGTGAATGGAATGGAGTGGGGAGGGTGGTCTTGGTGAATGGAAAGAAGTGGGGAGGGGTTGGTGTTGGTGAATGGAATGGAGGGGAGTGGGCTGTTGGTGAATGGAATGGAGTGGGGGGTGGTGGTGGTGAATGGAATGAAGTGGAGGGGGTGGTGGTGGTGAATGGAATGGAGTGGGGGGTGTGTTTGTGAATGGAATGGAGGGGAGAGGTGGTGGTGGTGAAAAGAATGGTGGGGTAGTGGTGTTGGTGAATGGAATGGAGTGGGGGGTGTGTTTGTGAATGGAATGGAGGGGAGGGGTGGTGGTTTGTGAAAGGAATGGAGGGGAGGGGCGGTGGTGAATGGAATGGAGTGGGGGGTGTGTTTGTGAATGGAATGGAGGGGAGGGGTGGTGGTTTGTGAAAGGAATGGAGGGGAGGGGCGGTGGTGAATGGAATGGAGTGGGGGGGTGTTGGTGAATGGAATGGAGTAGGGGGCTGTTGGTGAATGAAATGGAGGGGAGGGGTTGGTGTTGGTGAATGGAATGGAGGGGAGTGGGCTGTTGGTGAATGGAATGGAGTGGGGGGTGGTGTTGGTGAATGGAATGGAGTGGCTGGTGTTGGTGAATGGAATGGAGTAGGGGGGTGTTGGTGGTGAATGAAATGGAGGGGAGGGGGTGGTGTTGGTGAAAGGAATGGAGTTGGGGGTGGTGTTGGTGAATAGAATGGAGTTGGGGGTGGTGTTGGTGAATAGAATGGAGGGGAGGGGTGGTGTTGGTGAATGGAATTGAGGGGAGGGGTGGTGGCGGTGAATGAAATGGAGGGGAGGGGGTGGTGTTGGTGAATGGAATTGAGGGGAGGGGGTGGTGGTGGTGAATGGAATGGAGTGGGGGGTGGTGTTGGTGAATGGAATGGAGTAGGGTGGTGTTGGTGGTGAATGAAATGGAGGGGAGGGGGTTGTGGTGGTGAATGGAATGGAGTGGGGTGGGTGTGGTGAATAGAATGGAGGGGAGGGGTGGTGGTGAATGAAATGGAGGGGGTTGTGTTGGTGAATGGAATGAAGTGGCAGGTTTTGTTGAATGGAATGGAGTGGGGGGGGTTGGTCTTGGTGAATGGAAAGAAGTGGGGAAGGAGTGGTGGTGGTGAATGAAATGGAGGGGAGGAGGTGGTGTTGGTGAATGGAATGGAGTAGGGGGCTGTTGGTGAATGAAATGGAGGGGAGGGGTTGGTGTTGGTGAATGGAATGGAGGGGAGTGGCTTGTTGGTGAATGGAATGGAGTGGGGGGTGGTGTTGGTGAATGGAATGGAGTGGCTGGTGGTGAATGGAATGGAGTAGGGGGGTGTTGGTGGTGAATGAAATGGAGGGGAGGGGGTGGTGTTGGTGAAAGGAATGGAGTGGGGGGTGGTGTTGTTGAATAGAATGGAGTTGGGGGTGGTGTTGGTGAATGGAATGGAGTGGGGGGTGGTGTTGGTGAATGTAATTGAGGGGAGGGGTGGTGGTGGTGAATGGAATGGAGTGGTGGGTGGTGTTGGTGAATGGAATTGAGGGGAGGGGGTGGTGGTGGTGAATGGATGGAGTGGGGGGTGGTGTTGGTGAATGGAATGGAGTAGGGTGGTGTTGGTGGTGAATGAAATGGAGGGGAGGGGGTTGTGGTGGTGAATGGAATGGAGTGGGGAGGTTGGTCTTGGTGAATGGAAAGAATTGGGGAAGGAGTGGTGGTGGTGAATGAAATGGAGGGGAGGGGGTGGTGTTGGTGAATGGAATTGAGGGGAGGGGGTTGTGGTGGTGAATGGAATGGAGTGGGGAGGTTGGTCTTGGTGAATGGAAAGAATTGGGGAAGGAGTGGTGGTGGTGAATGAAATGGAGGGGAGGGGGTGGTGTTGGTGAATGGAATGGAGGGGAGGGGGGTGTTGTTGGTGAATGGAATGGAGTGGGGTGGTGGTGTTGGTGAATGGTATAGAGTAGGGGGGGTTGGTGAATGGCTTGGAGGGGAGGGGGTGGTGTTGGTGAATGGAATGGAGTGGGGTGGGTGTGGTGAATGAAATGGAGCGGAGGGGGTAGTGTTGGTGAATGGAATTGAGGGGAGGGGGTGATGGTGGTGAATGGAATGGAGTGGGGAGGGTGGTCTTGGTGAATGGAATGGAGGGGAGGGGGTGGTGTGTGTGAATGGAATGGAGGGGAGGGGGCTGTTAGTGAATGGAATGGAGTGGGGGGTGGTGTTTGTGAATGGAATGGAGTGGGGGGTGGTGTTGGTGAATGGAATGGAGTGGGGTGGGTGTGGTGAATAGAATGGAGGGGAGGGGTGGTGGTGAATGAAATGGAGGGGGTTGTGTTGGTGAATGGAATGAAGTGGCAGGTTTTGTTGAATGGAATGGAGTGGGGGGGGTTGGTCTTGGTGAATGGAAAGAAGTGGGGAAGGAGTGGTGGTGGTGAATGAAATGGAGGGGAGGAGGTGGTGTTGGTGAATGGAATGGAGTAGAGGGCTGTTGGTGAATGAAATGGAGGGGAGGGGTTGGTGTTGGTGAATGGAATGGAGGGGAGTGGCTTGTTGGTGAATGGAATGGAGTGGGGGGTGGTGTTGGTGAATGGAATGGAGTGGCTGGTGGTGAATGGAATGGAGTAGGGGGGTGTTGGTGGTGAATGAAATGGAGGGGAGGGGGTGGTGTTGGTGAAAGGAATGGAGTGGGGGGTGGTGTTGTTGAATAGAATGGAGTTGGGGGTGGTGTTGGTGAATGGAATGGAGTGGGGGGTGGTGTTGGTGAATGTAATTGAGGGGAGGGGTGGTGGTGGTGAATGGAATGGAGTGGTGGGTGGTGTTGGTGAATGGAATTGAGGGGAGGGGGTGGTGGTGGTGAATGGAATGGAGTGGGGGGTGGTGTTGGTGAATGGAATGGAGTAGGGTGGTGTTGGTGGTGAATGAAATGGAGGGGAGGGGGTTGTGGTGGTGAATGGAATGGAGTGGGGAGGTTGGTCTTGGTGAATGGAAAGAATTGGGGAAGGAGTGGTGGTGGTGAATGAAATGGAGGGGAGGGGGTGGTGTTGGTGAATGGAATGGAGGGGAGGGGGTGTTGTTGGTGAATGGAATGGAGTGGGGTGGTGGTGTTGGTGAATGGTATAGAGTAGGGGGGGTTGGTGAATGGCTTGGAGGGGAGGGGGTGGTGTTGGTGAATGGAATGGAGTGGGGTGGGTGTGGTGAATGAAATGGAGCGGAGGGGGTAGTGTTGGTGAATGGAATTGAGGGGAGGGGGTGATGGTGGTGAATGGAATGGAGTGGGGAGGGTGGTCTTGGTGAATGGAATGGAGGGGAGGGGGTGGTGTGTGTGAATGGAATGGAGGGGAGGGGGCTGTTAGTGAATGGAATGGAGTGGGGGGTGGTGTTTGTGAATGGAATGGAGTGGGGGGTGGTGTTGGTGAATGGAATGGAGTGGGGGGGTGTTGGTGAATGAAATGGAGGGGAGGGGGTTGTGGTGGTGAATGGAATGGAGTGGGGAGGTTTGTCTTGGTGAATGGAAAGAAGTGGGGAAGGAGTGGTGGTGGTAAATGAAATGGAGGGGAGGGGGTGGTGTTGGTGAATGGAATGGAGGGGAGGGGGTGGTGTTGGTGAATGGAATGGAGTGGGTTAGTGGTGTTGGTGAATGGAATGGAGAGGAGGAGTTTTGGTGGTGAAAGGAATGGAGTGGAGGGGCGCTGGTGAATGGAATGTAGTGGGGGTATGTTGGTGAATGGAATGGAGTGGGGGGGTGTTGGTGAATGAAATGGAGGGGAGGGGTTGGTGTTGGTGAATAGAATGGAGGGGAGGGGGCTGTTGGTGAATGGAATGGAGGAGGGGGGGTGTTGGTGAATGAAATGGAGGGGAGGGGTTGGTGTTGGTGAATGGAATGGAGGGGAGGGGGTGGTGGTGGTGAATGGAATGGAGTGGGGAGGGTGGTCTTGGTGAATGGTAAGAAGTGGGGAGGGAGTGGTGGTAGTGAATGAAATGGAGAGGAGGGTGTGTGGTGGTGAATGGAATGGAGTGGGGTGTGTGTTGGTGAATAGAATGGAGGGGAGGGGTGGTGGTTAATGAAATGGAGGGGGTTGTGTTGGTGAATGGAATGAAGTGGCAGGTTTTGTTGAATGGAATGGAGTGGGGGGGTGTTGGTGAATGAAATGGAGGGGAGGGCTTGGTGTTGGTGAATGGAATGGAGGGGAGGGGGCTGTTGGTGAACGGAATGGAGTGGGGGGTGGTGTTTGTGAATGGAATGGAGTGGGGGGTGGTGTAGGTGAATGGAATGGAGTGGCTGGTGTTGGTGAATGGAATGGAGGGGAGCGGGCTGTTGGTGAACGGAATGGAGTGGGGGGTGGTGTTTGTGAATGGAATGGAGTGGGGGGTGGTGTTGGTGAATGGAATGGAGTAGGGGGTTGTTGGTGGTGAATGAAATGGAGGGGAGGGGTGGTGGTGGTGAATGGAATTGAGGGGAGGGGGTGGTGGTGGTGAATGCAATTGAGGGGAGGGGGTGGTGTTGGTGAATGGAATGGAGAGGGGAGGGAGTGGTGTTGGTGAATGGAATTGAGGGGAGGGTGTGCTGGTGGTGAATGGAATGGAGGGGAGGGGGTGGTGTTGGTGAATGGAATGGAGGGGAGTGGGCTGTTGGTGAATGGAATGGAGTGGGGGGTGGTGTTGGTGAATGGAATGGAGTAGGGGGGTGTTGGTGGTGAATGAAATGGAGGGGAGGGGGTGGTGGTGAAAGGAATGGAGTTGGGGGTGGTGTTGGTGAATAGAATGGAGTTGGGGGTGGTGTTGGTGAATGGAATGGAGAGGAGGAGTTTTGGTGGTGAAAGGAATGGAGTGGAGGGGCGCTGGTGAATGGAATGGAGTGGGGGTATGTTGGTGAATGAAATGGAGTGGGGGGGGTGTTGGTGAATGAAACGGAGGGGAGGGGTTGATGTTGGTGAATGGAATGGAGGGGAGGGGGCTGTTGGTGAATGGAATGGAGTTGGGGGTGGTGTTTGTGAATGGAACGGAGTGGGGGGTGCGTTGGTGAATGGAATGGAGTAGGGGGGGTGTTGGTGAATGAAATGGAGGGGAGGGGTTGGTGTTGGTGAATGGAATGGAGGGGAGGGGGTGTTGTTGGTGAATGGAATGGAGGGGAGGGGGTGTTGTTGGTGAATGGAATGGAGTGGGGTGGTGGTGTTGGTGAATGGTATAGAGTAGGGGGGGTTGGTGAATGGCTTGGAGGGGAGGGGGTGGTGTTGGTGAATGGAATGGAGTGGGGTGGGTGTGGTGAATGAAATGGAGCGGAGGGGGTAGTGTTGGTGAATGGAATTGAGGGGAGGGGGTGATGGTGGTGAATGGAATGGAGTGGGGAGGGTGGTCTTGGTGAATGGAATGGAGGGGAGGGGGTGGTGTGTGTGAATGGAATGGAGGGGAGGGGGCTGTTAGTGAATGGAATGGAGTGGGGGGTGGTGTTTGTGAATGGAATGGAGTGGGGGGTGGTGTTGGTGAATGGAATGGAGTGGGGGGGTGTTGGTGAATGAAATGGAGGGGAGGGGGTTGTGGTGGTGAATGGAATGGAGTGGGGAGGTTTGTCTTGGTGAATGGAAAGAAGTGGGGAAGGAGTGGTGGTGGTAAATGAAATGGAGGGGAGGGGGTGGTGTTGGTGAATGGAATGGAGGGGAGGGGGTGGTGTTGGTGAATGGAATGGAGTGGGTTAGTGGTGTTGGTGAATGGAATGGAGAGGAGGAGTTTTGGTGGTGAAAGGAATGGAGTGGAGGGGCGCTGGTGAATGGAATGTAGTGGGGGTATGTTGGTGAATGGAATGGAGTGGGGGGGGTGTTGGTGAATGAAATGGAGGGGAGGGGTTGGTGTTGGTGAATAGAATGGAGGGGAGGGGGCTGTTGTTGAATGGAATGGAGGAGGGGGGGTGTTGGTGAATGAAATGGAGGGGAGGGGTTGGTGTTGGTGAATGGAATGGAGGGGAGGGGGTGGTGGTGGTGAATGGAATGGAGTGGGGAGGGTGGTCTTGGTGAATGGTAAGAAGTGGGGAGGGAGTGGTGGTAGTGAATGAAATGGAGAGGAGGGTGTGTGGTGGTGAATGGAATGGAGTGGGGTGTGTGTTGGTGAATAGAATGGAGGGGAGGGGTGGTGGTTAATGAAATGGAGGGGGTTGTGTTGGTGAATGGAATGAAGTGGCAGGTTTTGTTGAATGGAATGGAGTGGGGGGGTGTTGGTGAATGAAATGGAGGGGAGGGCTTGGTGTTGGTGAATGGAATGGAGGGGAGGGGGCTGTTGGTGAACGGAATGGAGTGGGGGGTGGTGTTTGTGAATGGAATGGAGTGGGGGGTGGTGTAGGTGAATGGAATGGAGAGGCTGGAGTTGGTGAATGGAATGGAGGGGAGGGGGCTGTTGGTGAACGGAATGGAGTGGGGGGTGGTGTTTGTGAATGGAATGGAGTGGGGGGTGGTGTTGGTGAATGGAATGGAGTAGGGGGTTGTTGGTGGTGAATGAAATGGAGGGGAGGGAGTGGTGGTGGTGAATGGAATTGAGGGGAGGGGGTGGTGGTGGTGAATGGAATTGAGGGGAGGGGGGTGGTGTTGGTGAATGGAATGGAGAGGGGAGGGAGTGGTGTTGGTGAATGGAATTGAGGGGAGGGTGTGCTGGTGGTGAATGGAATGGAGGGGAGGGGGTGGTGTTGGTGAATGGAATGGAGTAGGGGGCTGTTGGTGAATGAAATGGTGGGGAGGGGTTGGTGTTGGTGAATGGAATGGAGGGGAGTGGGCTGTTGGTGAATGGAATGGAGTGGGGGGTGGTGTTGGTGAATGGAATGGAGTGGCTGGTGTTGGTGAATGGAATGGAGTAGGGGGGTGTTGGTGGTGAATGAAATGGAGGGGAGGGGGTGGTGGTGAAAGGAATGGAGTTGGGGGTGGTGTTGGTGAATAGAATGGAGTTGGGGGTGGTGTTGGTGAATAGAATGGAGGAGAGTGGTGGTGTTGGTGAATGGAATTGAGGGGAGGTGTGGTGGCGGTGAATGAAATGGAGGGGAGGGGGTGGTGTTGGTGAATGAAATGGAGGGGAGGGGGTGGTGTTGGTGAATGGAATGGAGTGGGGTAGTGGTGTTGGTGAATGGAATGGAGAGGAGGAGTTTTGGTGGTGAAAGGAATGGAGTGGAGGGGCGCTGGTGAATGGAATGGAGTGGGGGTATGTTGGTGAATGAAATGGAGTGGGGGGGGTGTTGGTGAATGAAACGGAGGGGAGGGGTTGATGTTGGTGAATGGAATGGAGGGGAGGGGGCTGTTGGTGAATGGAATGGAGTTGGGGGTGGTGTTTGTGAATGGAACGGAGTGGGGGGTGCGTTGGTGAATGGAATGGAGTAGGGGGGGTGTTGGTGAATGAAATGGAGGGGAGGGGTTGGTGTTGGTGAATGGAATGGAGGGGAGGGGGTGGTGGTGGTGAATGGAATGGAGTGGGGAGGGTGGTCTTGGTGAATGGTAAGAAGTGGGGAGGGAGTGGTGGTGGTGAATGGACTGGAGGGGAGGGGCGCTGGTGAATGGAACCGAGTGGGGGGTGTGTTGGTGAATGGAATGGAGTGGGGGGGTGTTGGTGAATGAAATGGAGGGGAGGGGTTGGTGTTGGTGAATGGAATGGAGGGGAGGGGGCTGTTGGTGAATGGGATGGAGTTGGGGGTGTTTTGTGAAAGGAACGGAGTGGGGGGTGTGTTGGTGAATGGAATGAAGTAGGGGGGGTGTCGGTGAATGAAATGGAGGGGAGGGGTTGGTGTTGGTGAATGGAATGGAGGGGAGGGGGCTGTTGGTGAACGGAATGGAGTTGGCGGTGGTGTTGGTGAATGGAATGGAGTAGGGAGGTGTTGGTGGTGAATGAAATGGAGGGGAGGGGGTTGTGGTGGTGAATGGAATGGAATGGGGAAGGTGGTCTTGGTGAATGGAATGGACAGTGGAGGGAGTGGTGTCGGTGAATGAAATGGAGGGGAGGGGGTGGTGTTGGTGAATGGCATGGAGGGGAGGGGGTGGTGGTGAATGGAATGGAGTGGGGTGGTGGTGTTGGTGAATGGAATGGAGTGGGGGGTGTATTTGTGAATGGAATGGAGGGGAGTGGTGCTGGTGGTGAATGAAATGGAGGGGAGGGGGTTGTGGTGGTGAATGGAACGGAGTGGGGAGGGTGGTCTTGGTAAATGAAATGGAGTGGGGAGGGTGGTCTTGGTGAATGGAATGCAGGGAGGGGTTGGTGTAGGTGAATGGAATGGTGCGGGGTGGTGGTGTTGGTGAATGGAATGGAGTGGGGTGGTGGTGTTGGTGAATGGAATGGAGTGGGGGTTGTGTTTGTGAATGGAATGGAGAGGATGGGTGGTGGTGGTGAAAGGAATGGAGGGGAGGGGCGCTGGTGAATGGAACCGACTGGGGGGTGTGTTGGTGAATGGAATGGAGTAGGGGGGGTGTTGGTGAATGAAATGGAGGGGAGGGGTTGGTGTTGGTGAATGGAATGGAGGGGAGGGGGCTGTTGGTGAACGGAATGGAGTTGGGGGTGGTGTTTGTGAATGGAATGGAGTGGGGGGTGGTGTTGGTGAATGGAATGGAGTAGGGGGGTGTTGGTGGTGAATGAAATGGAGGGGAAGGGGTTGTGGTGGTGAATGGAATGGAATGGGGAGGATGGTCTTGGTGAATGGAATGGAGAGGGGAGTGGTGTTGGTGAATGGAATGGAGGGGAGGGGGTGGTGGTGGTGAATGGAATGGAGTGGGGAGGGTGGTCTTGGTGAATGGTAAGAAGTGAGGAGGGAGTGGTGGTAGTGAATGAAATGGAGAGGAGGGTGTGTGGTGGTGAATGGAATGGAGTGGGGTGTGTGTTGGTGAATACAATGGAGGGGAGGGGTGGTGTTGAATGAAATGGAGTGGAGGGGGTGGTGGTGAATGAAATGGAGGGGAGGGGGTGGTGGTGGTGAATGGAATGGAGTGGGGAGGGTGGTCTTGGTGAATGGTAAGAAGTGGGGAGGGAGTGGTGTTGGTGAATGGAATTGAGCGGAGGGGGTGGTGGTGGTGAATGGAAAGGAATGGGGAGGGTGGTCTTGGTGAATGGAATAGAGGGGAGGGGGTGGTGGTGGTGAATGGAATGGAGTGGGGAGGGTGGTCTTGGTGAATGGAAAGAAGTGGGGAGGGAGTGGTGGCGGTGAATGAAATGGAGTGGGGTGGTGGTGTTGGTGAATGGAATGGAGTGGGGGGTGGTGTTTGTGAATGGAATGGAGTGGGGGGTGGTGTTGGTGAATGGAATGGAGTAGGGGGGTGTTGGTGGTGAATGAAATGGAGGGGAGGGGGTTGTGGTCGTGAATGGAATGGAGTGGGGAGGTTGGTCTTGGTGAATGGAAGGAAGTGAGGAGGTAGTGGTGATGGTGAATGAAATGGAGGGGAGGGGGTGGTGTTGGTGAATGGAATGGAGAGGAGGGGAGGGGCGCTGGTGAATGGAACCGAGTGGGGGGTGTGTTGGTGAATGGAATGGAGTGGGGGGGTGTTGGTGAATGAAATGGAGGGGAGGGGTTGGTGTTGGTGAATGGAATGGAGGGGAGGGGGCTGTTGGTGAATGGGATGGAGTTGGGGGTGTTTTGTGAATGGAACGGAGTGGGGGGTGTGTTGGTGAATGGAATGGAGTAGGGGGGGTGTTGGTGAATGAAATGGAGGGGAGGGGTTGGTGTTGGTGAATGGAATGGAGGGGAGGGGGCTGTTGGTGAACGGAATGGAGTTGGGGGTGGTGTTTGTGAATGGAATAAAGTGGGGGGTGGTGTTGGTGAATGGAATGGAGTAGGGGGGTGTTGGTGGTGAATGAAATGGAGGGGAGGGGGTTGTGGTGGTGAATGGAATGGAAAGGGGAGGGTGGTCTTGGTGAATGGAATGGAGAGTGGAGGGAGTGGTGTTGGTGAATGAAATGGAGGGGAGGGGGTGGTGTTGGTGAATGGAATGGAGTGGGGAGGGTGGTCTTGGTGAATGGTAAGAAGTGGAGAGGGAGTGGTGGTAGTGAATGAAATGGAGAGGAGGGTGTGTGGTGGTGAATGGAATGGAGTGGGGTGTGTGTTGGTGAATAGAATGGAGGGGAGGGGTGGTGGTGAATGAAATGAAGTGGCAGGTTTTGTTGAATGGAATGGAGTGGGGGGTGTTGGTGAATGAAATGGAGGGGACGGCTTGGTGTTGGTGAATGGAATGGAGGGGAGGGGGCTGTTGGTGAACGGAATGGAGTGGGGGGTGGTGTTGGTGAATGGAATGGAGTGGCTGGTGTTGGTGAATGGAATGGAGTAGGGTGGTGTTGGTGGTGAATGAAATGGAGGGGAGGGGGTTGTGGTGGTGAATGGAACGGAGTGGGGAGGGTGGTCTTGGCGAATGGAAAGAAGTGGGGAGGGAGTGGTGGCGGTGAATGAAATGGAGGGGAGGTTGTGGTGGTGGTGAATGGAATTGAGGGGAGGGGGTTGTGGTGGTGAATGGAATGGAGTGGGGGGTGTGTTTGTGAATGGAATGGAGGGGAGAGGTGGTGGTGGTGAAAAGAATGGAGTGGGGGTAGTGGTGTTGGTGAATGGAATGGAGTGGGGGGTGTGTTTGTGAATGGAATGGAGGGGAGGGGTGGTGGTTTGTGAAAGGAATGGAGGGGAGGGGCGGTGGTGAATGGAATGTAGTGGGGGGTGTGTTTGTGAGTGGAATGGAGTGGGGAGGTGGTGTTGGTGAATGGAATGGAGGGGAGGGGGAGGTGTTTGTGAATGGAATGGAGTGGGGAGGGTGGTCTTGGTGAATGGAAAGAAGTGGGGAGGGAGTGGTGGTATTGAATGAAATGGAGGGGAGGGGGTGCTGTTGGTGAATGGCATGGAGGGGAGGGGATGGTGTTGGTGAATGGAATGGAGTGGGGGGTGTGTTTGTGAATGGAATGGAGGGGAGGGGTGGTGGTGGTGAAAGGAATGGAGAGGAGGGGCGCTGGTGAATGGAACGGAGTGGGGGGTGTGTTGGTGAATGGAATGGAGTAGGGGGGTGTTGGTGAATGAAATGGAGGGGAGGGGTTGGTGTTGGTGAATGGACTGGAGGGGAGTGGGCTGTTGGTGAATGGAATGGAGTGGGGGGTGGTGTTGGTGAATGGAATGGAGTGGCTGGTGTTGGTGAATGGAATGGAGGGGAGGGGGCTGTTGGTGAACGGAATGGAGTTGGGGGTGGTGTTGGTGAATGGAATGGAGTGGCTGGTGTTGGTGAATGGAATGGAGTAGGGGTGTGTTGGTGGTGAATGAAATGGAGGGGAGGGGGTGGTGTTGGTGAAAGGAATGGAGTTGGGGGTGGTGTTGGTGAATAGAATGGAGTTGGGGGTGGTGTTGGTGAATAGAATGGAGGGGAGGGGTGGTGTTGGTGAATGGAATTGAGGGGAGGGGTGGTGGCGGTGAATGAAATGGAGTGGGGGGTGGTGTTGGTGAATGGAATGGAGTAGGGTGGTGTTGGTGGTGAATGAAATGGAGGGGAGGGGGTTGCGGTGGTGAATGGAATGGAGTGGGGAGGTTGATCTTGGTGAATGGAAAGAAGTGGGGAAGGAGTGGTGGTGGTGAATGAAATGGAGGGGAGGGAGTGGTGTTGGTGAATGGAATGGAGGGGAGGGGGTGGTGTTGGTGAATGGAATGGAGTGGCAGGTGTTGGTGAATGGAATGGAGTGGGGTGGTGGTGTTGGTGAATGGTATAGAGTAGGGGGGGGTTGGTGAATGGCTTGGAGGGGAGGGGGTGGTGTTGGTGAATGGAATGGAGTGGGGTGGGTGTGGTGAATGAAATGGAGGGGAGGGGGTGGTGTTGGTGAATGGAATTGAGGGGAGGGGGTGGTGGTGGTGAATGGAATGGAGTGGGGAGGGTGGTCTTGGTGAATGGAATGGAGGGGAGGGGGTGGGTGTGTGTGAATGGAATGGAGGGGAGGGGGCTGTTAGTGAATGGAATGGAGTGTGGGGTGGTGTTTGTGAATGGAATGGAGTGGGGGGTGGTGTTGGTGAATGGAATGGAGTGGGGGGGGTGTTGGTGAATGAAATGGAGGGGAGGGGGTTGTGGTAGTGAATGGAATGGAGTGGGGAGGGTGGTCTTGGTGAATGGAATGGAGGGGAGGGGGTGGTGTGTGTGAATGGAATGGAGGGGAGGGGGCTGTTAGTGAATGGAATGGAGTGTGGGGTGCTGTTTGTGAATGGAATGGAGTGGGGGGTGGTGTTGGTGAATGGAATGGAGTGGGGGGGGTGTTGGTGAATGAAATGGAGGGGAGGGGGTTGTGGTGGTGAATGGAATGGAGTGGGGAGGTTGGTCTTGGTGAATGGAAAGAAGTGGGGAAGGAGTGTTGGTGGTGAATGAAATGAAGGGGAGGGGGTGGTGTTGGTGAATGGAATGGAGGGGAGGGGGTGGTGTTGGTGAATGGAATGGAGTGGGGTAGTGGTGTTGGTGAATGGAATGGAGAGGAGGAATTTTGGTGGTGAAAGGAATGGAGTGGAGGGGCGCTGGTGAATGGAATGGAGTGGGGGTATGTTGGTGAATGGAATGGAGTGGGGGGGGTGTTGGTGAATGAAATGGAGGAGAGGGGTTGGTGTTGGTGAATGGAATGGAGGGGAGGGGGCTGTTGGTGAATGGAATGGAGTTGGGGGTGGTGTTTGTGAATGGAACGGAGTGGGGGGTGCGTTGGTGAATGGAACGGAGTGGGGGGTGTGTTGGTGAATGGAATGGAGGGGAGGGGGTGGTGTTGGTGAATGGTATAGAGTAGGGGGGTGTTGGTGAATTGCATGGAGGGGAGGGGGTGGTGTTGGTGAATGGAATGTTGTGGGGGGGGTGTTGGTGAATGAAATGGAGGGGAGGGCTTGGTGTTGGTGAATGGAATGGAGGGGAGGGGGCTGTTGGTGAACGGAATGGAGTGGGGGTGGTGTTTGTGAATGGAATTGAGTGGGGGGTGTTGGTGAATGGAATGGAGTAGGGGGGTATTTGTGGTGAATGAAATGGAGGGGAGGGAGTTGTGGTGGTGAATGAAATGGAGGGGAAGGGGTGGTGTTGGTGAATGGAATTGAGGGGAGGTGGTGGTGGTGGTGAATGGAATTGAGGGGAGGGGGTGGTGGTGGTGAATGGAATGCAGTGGGGAGGGAGTGGTGTTGGTGAATGGAATGGAGAGGGGAGGGAGTGGTGTTGGTGAATGGAATTGAGGGGAGGGGGTGGGTGGTGGTGGTGAATGGAATGGAGTGGGGAGGGTGGTCTTGGTGAATGGAAAGAAGTGGGGAGGGAGTTTTGGTATTGAATGAAATGGAGGGAGGGGGGGCTGTTTGTGAATGGCATGGAGGGGAGGGGGTGGTGGTGGTGAATGGAATGGAGTGGGGAGGGTGGTCTTGGTGAATGGTAAGAAGTGGGGAGGAGTGGTGGTGGTGAATGGAATGGAGTGGGGGTGTGTTGGTGAATAGATTGGAGGGGAGGGGTGGTGGTGAATGAATTGGAGGGGGGTGGTGGTGGTGAATGGAATGTGTGGGGGGGGTGGTGGTGGTGAATGGAATGGAGGCGAGGGGATGTTGGTGAATGGAATGGAGTGGAGGGGGTGCTGGTGGTGAATGGAATGGAGGGGAGGGGGTGGGTGGTGGTGGTGAATGGAATGGAGTGGGGAGGGTGGTCTTGGTGAATGGTAAGAAGTGGGGAGGGGGTGGTGGTGGTGAATGGAACGGGAGTGGGGAGTGTGTTGGTGAATGGTATAGAGTAGGGGGGGTGTTGGTGAATTGCATGGAGGGGAGGGGGTGGTGTTGGTGAATGGAATGGTGTGGGGGGGGTGTTGGTGAATGAAATGGAGGGGAGGGCTTGGTGTTGGTGAATGGAATGGAGGGGAGGGGTCTGTTGGTGAACGGAATGGAGTGGGGTGGTGTTTGTGAATGGAATGGAGTGGGGGGTGTTGGTGAATGGAATGGAGTAGGGGGTTATTTGTGATGAATGAAATGGAGGGGAGGGTGTGGTGGTGGTGAATGAAATGGAGGGGAAGGGGTGGTGTTGGTGAATGGAATTGAGGGGAGGGGGTGATGGTGGTGAATGGAATTGAGGGGGAGGGGGTGGTGGGTGGTGAATGGAATGGAGGGGAGGTGGTGGTGGTGGTGAATGGAATGGAGTGGGGAGGGTGGTCTTGGTGAATGGCAAGAAGTGGGGAGGGAGTGGTGGTGGTGAATGGAATGGAGTGGTGGATGTGTTGGTGAATAGAATGGAGGGGAGGGGTGGTGGTGAATGGAATGGAGGGGGTGGTGGTGGTGAATGGAACGGAGTGGGGGGGGTGTGTTGGTGAATGGAATGGAGGGGAGGGGGTGGTGTTGGTGAATGGAATGGAGGGGAGTGGATGGTGGTGATTGGAATGGAGGGGAGGGGGTGGTGGTGGTGAATGGAATGAGGCGAGGGGGATGGTGGTGAATGGAATGGAGTGGAGGGGGTGCTGGTGGTGAATGGAATGGAGTGGGGGGAGTGGTGGTGAATGGAATTGGGGGCGAGGAGGTGTTGTTGGTGAATGTTTTGAGTGGGGGAGTGGTTTTGCTGAAAGGTATGGGGGGGTGGTATTGGTGAATGGTAAGGAGGTGTGGTGGTATTGGTGAATGGTATGGAGTGGTGGTGAATGGAATGGAGGGGGTCATGGTGAATGGATTAGAGTGGGGGGTGCTTTTGGTGAATGGAATGGAGGGGAGGTGAATGGAATGGGGGGATGGGTGGTGAACAGAATGGAGTGGGGGTGACTGGAATGGAGGGGGTGGTGGTGGTGAATGAAATAGAGGGGAGTTGGTGGTGAATGGAATGGGGGGTTGGTGGTGAATAGAATGGAGTGGGGGTGAATGGAATGGAGGGGTGGTGGTGGTGAATGGAATGGAGAGGGGTTGGTGGTGAATGGAATGGAGTTGGGTTTGAATGGAATGGAGGGGAGAGGGTGGTAGTGGTGAATGGAATGGAGGGGGGTTGGTGGTGAATGGAATAGAGGGTGTGGTGGTGAATGGGAATGGAGGGAAGGGGATCGTGGTGAATGGATGGAGGGGGGGGGTGGTGGTGAATGGAATGGAGTGGGGTGGTGTGTTGGTGAATGGGAATGGAGGGGAGAGGGTTGTGTTGGTGAATGGAATGGAGGGGAGGGGATCGTGGTGAATGAAATGGAGTTGGGGTGGTGTGTTGGTGAATGGAATGGAGGGGAGGGGATGGTGATGGTGAATGGAATGGAGGGGAGGGCGTGGTGGTGGTAATTGGAATGGAGTGGGGTGGTGTTGGTGAATGCTATGGAGTGGGGGGGGTCTTATTGGTGAATGGTATGGTGGGGTGGTGGTGTTGGTGAATGGAACGGAGTGGGGGGTGCGTTGGTGAATGGAATGGAGTGGGGGGGGTGTTGGTGAATGAAATGGAGGGGAGGGGTTGGTGTTGGTGAATGGAATGGAGGGGAGGGGGGTGGTGGTGGTGAATGGAACGGAGTGGGGGGTGTGTTGGTGAATGGAATGGAGGGGAGGGGGTGGTGTTGGTGAATGGTATAGAGAAGGGGGGTGTTGGTGAATTGCATGGAGGGGAGGGGGTGGTGTTGATGAATGGAATGGTGTGGGGGGGTGTTGGTGAATTGCATGGAGGGGAGGGGGTGGTGTTGATGAATGGAATGGTGTGGGGGGGTGTTGGTGAATGAAATGGAGGGGAGGGCTTGGTGTTGGTGAATGGAATGGAGGGGAGGGGGCTGTTGGTGAACGGAATGGAGTGTGGGTGTTGTTTGTGAATGGAATGGAGTGGGGGGTGTTGGTGAATGGAATGGAGGGGAGTGAGTGGTGGTGGTGAATGAAATGGAGGGGAAGGGGTGGTGTTGGTGAATGGAATTGAGGGGAGGGGGTGGTGGTGGTGAATGGAATTGAGGGGAGGGGGGTGGTGGTGGTGAATGGAATGCAGTGGTGAGGGAGTGGTGTTGGTGAATGGAATGGAGAGGGGAGGGAGTGGTGTTGGTGAATGGAATTGAGGGGAGGGGGTGGTGGTGGTGAATGGAATGGAGTGGGGAGGGTGGTCTTGGTGAATGGAAAGAAGTGGGGAAGGAGTTGTGGTATTGAATGAAATGGAGGGGAGGGGGCTGTTGGTGAACGGAATGGAGTGTGGGTGTTGTTTGTGAATGGAATGGAGTGGGGGGTGTTGGTGAATGGAATGGAGTAGGGGGGTATTTGTGGTGAATGAAATGGAGGGGAGGGAGTGGTGGTGGTGAATGAAATGGAGGGGAAGGGGTGGTGTTGGTGAATGGAATAGAGGGGAGGGGGTGGTGGTGGTGAATGGAATTGAGGGGAGGGGGTGGTGGTGGTGAATGGAATGTAGTGGGGAGGGAGTGGTGTTGGTGAATGGAATGGAGAGGGGAGGGAGTGGTGTTGGTGAATGGAATTGAGGGGAGGGGGTGGTGGTGGTGAATGGAATGGAGTGGGGAGAGTGGTCTTGGTGAATGGAAAGAAGTGGGGAGGGAGTGGTGGTATTGAATGAAATGGAGGGGAGGGGGGGCTGTTTGTGAATGGCATGGAGGGGAGGGGGTGGTGGTGGTGAATGGAATGGAGTGGGGAGGGTGGTCTTGGTGAATGGTAAGAAGTGGGGAGGGAGTGGTGGTGGTGAATGGAATGGAATGGGGGGTGTGTTGGTGAATAGAATGGAGGGGAGGGGTGGTGGTGAATGAAATGGAGGGGGTGGTGGTGGTGAATGGAACGGAGTGGGGGGGTGTGTTGGTGAATGGAATGGAGGGGAGGGGGTGGTGTTGGTGAATGGTATAGAGTAGGGGGGTGTTGGTGAATGGCATGGAGGGGAGTGGATGGTGGTGAATGGAATGGAGTGGAGGGGGTGGTGGTGGTGAATGGAATGGAGGCGAGGGGATGTTGGTGAATGGAAAGGAGTGGAGGGGGTGCTGGTGGTGAATGGAATGGAGTGTGGAGGGTGGTCTTGGTGAATGGTAAGAAGTGGGGAGGGGGTGGTGGTGGTGAATGGTATAGAGTAGGGGGGGTGTTGGTGAATTGCATGGAGGGGAGGGGGTGGTGTTGGTGAATGGAATGGTGTGGGGGGGGGGTGTTGGTGAATGAAATGGAGGGGAGGGCTTGGTGTTGGTGAATGGAATGGAGGGGAGGGGGCTGTTGGTGAACGGAATGGAGTGGGGGTGGTGTTTGTGAATGGAATGGAGTGGGGGGTGTTGGTGAATGGAATGGAGTAGGGGGGTATTTGTGGTGAATGAAATGGAAGGGAGGGAGTGGTGGTGGTGAATGAAATGGAGGGGAAGGGGTGGTGTTGGTGAATGGAATTGAGGGGAGGGGGTGGTGGTGGTGAATGGAATTGAGGGGAGGGGGTGGTGGTGGTGAATGGAATGCAGTGGGGAGGGAGTGGTGTTGGTGAATGGAATGGAGAGGGGAGGGAGTGGTGTTGGTGAATGGAATTGAGGGGAGGGGGTGGTGGTGGTGAATGGAATGGAGTGGGGAGGGTGGTCTTGGTGAATGGAAAGAAGTGGGGAGGGAGTGGTGGTATTGAATGAAATGGAGGGGGAGGGGGGGCTGTTTGTGAATGGCATGGAGGGGAGGGGGTGGTGGTGGTGAATGGAATGGAGTGGGGAGGGTGGTCTTGGTGAATGGTAAGAAGTGGGGAGGGAGTGGTGGTGGTGAATGGAATGGAGTGGGGGGTGTGTTGGTGAATAGAATGGAGGGGAGGGGTGGTGGTGAATGAAATGGAGGGGGTGGTGTTGGTGAATGGAACGGAGTGGGGGGTGTGTTGGTGAATGGAATGGAGGGGAGGGGGTGGTGTTGGTGAATGGTATAGAGTAGGGGGGGGTGTTGGTGAATGGCATGGAGGGGAGTGGATGGTGGTGAATGGAATGGAGTGGAGGGGGTGGTGGTGGTGAATGGAATGGAGGCGAGGGGATGGTGGTGAATGGAATGGAGTGGAGGGGGTGCTGGTGGTGAATGGAATGGATTGGGGGAGTTGGTGGTGAATGGAATGGGGGCGAGGAGGTGTTGTTGGTGAATGATTTTGAGTGGGGGGGTGGTTTTGCTGAAAGGTATGGGGGGTGGTATTGGTGAATGGTAAGGAGGTGTGGTGGTATTGGTGAATGGTATTGAGTGGCGGTGAATGGAATGGAGGGGGTCATGGTGAATGGATTAGAGTGGGGGGTGCTATTGGTGAATGGAATGGAGGGGAGGTGAATGGAATGGGGGGATGGTGGTGAACAGAATGGAGTGGGGGTGACTGGAATGGAGGGGGTGGTGGTGGTGAATGAAATAGAGGGGAGTTGGTGGTGAATGGAATGGGGGGATGGTGGTGAATAGAATGGAGTGGGGGTGAATGGAATGGAGGGGTGGTGGTGGTGAATGGAATGGAGTGGGTTTGAATGGAATGGAGGGGAGAGGGTGGTAGTGGTGAATGGAATGGAGGGGGGTGGTGGTGAATGGATTGGAGTGGGGTGTGGTGGTGAATGGAATGGAGGGAAGGGGGTTGTGTTGGTGAATGGAATGGAGGGGGGTTGGTGGTGAATGGAATAGAGAGGTGTGGTGGTGAATGGAATGGAGGGAAGGGGATCGTGGTGAATGGAATGGAGTGGGGTGGTGTGTTGGTGAATGGAATGGAGGGGAGAGGGTTGTGTTGGTGAATGGAATGGAGGGGAGGGGATCGTGGTGAATGAAATGTTGGGGTGTGTTGGTGAATGGAATGGAGGGGAGGGGATGGTGATGGTGAATGGAATGGAGGGGAGGGCGTGGTGGTGGTAATTGGAATGGAGTGGGGTGGTGTTGGTGAATGCTATGGAGTGGGGGGGGGTCTTATTGGTGAATGGTATGGAGGGGTGGTGGTGTTGGTGAATGCTACGGAGGGGGTTGGTGTTGGTGAATGGTATGGAGTGGGGATGAATGGAATGCAGGGTAGCGGGAGGTGAATGCAATGGAGGGGAGGGGGTGATGGTGGTTAATGGAATGGAGGGAAGAGGGTGGTTTTGATGAATGGTTTGGAGTGGGGGTGGTGTTGTTGAATAGAATGGAGGGGAGGGGTGGAATTGGTGAATGGAATGAAATGAGGGGCTGCTTGTTCTGAATGGAATGGAGTTGGGAGGTGGTGGGAGGGGGTGTTCTGAATGGAATGGAGTTGGGAGGGGTGGGAGGGGGTGGCATGGAGGGGAGTGGATGTTGTTTGTGAATGTATGGAGTGGAGGGTGGTGTTGGTGAATGGAATGGAGTGGGGAGGGGGTGGTGGTGGTGAATGGTATGGAGGGGAGCGTGTGGTGGTGAATGGAATGGAGGGGAGGGGGGTAGTAGTGGTGAATGGAATGGAGGGGGGTTGGCGGTGAATGGAATAGAGTGATGTGGTGGTGAATGGATTGGAGTGGGGGTGGTGATGGTGGTGAATGGAATGGAGGGGTGGGGGTGATGCTGGTGAATGGAATGGAGGGGAGGGGATGGTTTTGTTGAATGGTTTGGAGTGGGGGTGGTGTTGTTGAATAGAATGGAGGGGAGAGGGTGGAATTGGTGAATGGAATGACGTGAGGGGCAGCTTGTTCTGAATGGAATGGAGTTGGGAGGGGGTGGGAGGGGGTGGCATGGAGGGGAGTGGATGTTGTTTGTGTATGTATGGAGTGGAGGGTGGTGTTGGTGAACGGAATGGAGTGGGTGGTGGTGTTGGTGAATAGAATGGAGGGGAGGGGTTTGTGTTGGTGAAAGGAATGGAGGGGAGGGCGGTTTGGTGGTAAATGGAATGGAGTGGGGGGTTGGTGGTGGTGAATGCTATGGAGGATGCTGGGGTTGCTGAATGTTATGGAGTGGGGGTGGTATTGGTGAATGGTATGGAGTGGTGGTGAATGGAATGGAGGGGAGGGGGTGGTAGTGGTGAATGGAATGGAGTGGGTGGTGTTGGTGAATGGAATGGAGTCAGGGGGTGGTATTGGTGACTGCTATGGAGTGGGCGGGGTAGTGTTGGTGAATGGAATGGAGTGGGGGGTGGTGTTGGTGAATGCTATGGAGGGTGCTGGGGTTGCTGAATGTTATGGAGTGGGGGGGTGGTATTGGTGAATGGTATGGAGGTGTGGTGGGGTTGGTGAATGGTATGGAGTGGTGGTGAATGGAATGGAGGGGTGGGGATGGTGGTGAATGGAATGGAGTGGGGAGTCGGTGGTGTTGGTAAATGGAATGGAGTCAGGGGGGTGGTATTGGTGACTGGTATGGAGTGGGCGGGGTAGTGTTGGTGAATGGAATGGAGTGGGGTGGTGGTGAATGGAATGGAGTGGGGGGTGGTGTTGGTGAATGGAATGGAGGGGAGGGGTGGTAGTGGTGAATGGAATGGAGTGGGGAGGGGGTGGTGTTGGTGAATGGAATGGAGGGGAGGGGGTGGTAGTGGTGAATGGAATGGAGTGGGTGGTGTTGGTGAATGGAATGGAGTCAGGGGTGGTATTGGTGACTGCTATGGAGTGGGCGGGGTAGTGTTGGTGAATGGAATGGAGTGGGGGGTGGTGTTGGTGAATGGTATGGAGGTGTGGTGGGGTTGGTGAATGGTATGGAGTGGTGATGAATGGAATGGAGGGGGTCGTGGTGAATGGAGGCAAGAAGGTGTTGTTGGTGAATGGTTTTGAGTGGGGGGTGGTGTTGGTGAATGCTATGGAGGGTGCTGGGGTTGCTGAATGTTATGGAGTGGGGGGGTGGTGTTGGTGAATGGTATGGAGGTGTGGTTGTGTTGGTGAATGGTATGGAGGTGTGGTTGTGTTGGTGAATGGTATGGAGTGGTGGTGAATGGGATGGAGGGGAGGGGGTGGTGGTGGTAAATGGAACGGAGTGGGGGGGTTGTGGTGAATGCTATGGAGGGTGTGGTGAACGGAATGGAGGAGAGGGGGTGGTGGTGGTGAATGGAATGGAGGGGAGGGGGTGGTTTTGGTGAATGGTTTGGAGTTGGGGTGGTGTTCTTGAAAAGAATGGAGGGGAGGGGGGTGGTGGTGGTGAATAGTTTGGAGTGGGGTAGTGTTGATGAATAGAATGGAGAGGAGGGGGTGGTGGTGAATGGAATGGAGTGGGGGTGAATGGAATGGAGGGGAGGGGTGGTAGCGGTGAATGGAATGGAGGGGGGTTGGTGGTGAATGGAATGGAGTTGGGTGGTGGTAAATGGATTGGAGTGGGGGGGTGTTGGTGAATGGAATGGAGGGGGGTTGGTGGTGAATGGAATGGAGGGGAGGGGGTGGTAGTGGTGAATGGAATGGAGTGGTGGTTGGTGGTACTGAATGGTATTGGGGGTGGTGCTGGTGAATGGAATAGAGGGGGTGGTGGTGGTGGTGAATGGAATGGAAGGGAAGGGGTGGTGAATGAAATGGAGGGGTGGTATTGGTGAATTGAATGGAGGCATGATGGTGTTGAATGGAATGGAGGGGGTGGTGGTGAATAGAATGGAGGGGAGGGGGTGGTAGTGGTAAATGGAATGGAGGGGGTTTGGTGGTGAATGGAATGGAGTGGTATGGTGGTGAATGGATTGGAGTGTGGTGTGGTGTTGGTGAATGAAATGGAGGGGAAGGGATCGTAGTGAATGGAATGGAGTGGGGGTGTGTTGGTGAATGGAATGGAAGGGAGGGGGTTGTGTTGGTGACTGGAATGGAGGGGAGGGGGTAGTAGTGGTGAATGGAATGGAGGGGAGCGTGTGGTGGTGAATGGATTGGAGTGGGGGTTGGTGTTGGTGAATGGAATGGAGGGAAGGGGATCGTGGTGAATGGAATGGAGGGGAGGGGTGGTGGTGAATGGAATGGAGGGGAAGGGTGGTGGTGAATGGAATGGAGGGGGTCGTGGTGAATGGATTGAGTGGGTGGTGTGTTGGTGAATGGAATGGAGGGGAGAGGGTTGTGTTGGTGAATGGAATGGAGGGGAGGGGATCGTGGTGAATGAAATGGAGTTGGGGTGTGTTGGTGAATGGAATGGAGGGGAGGTGGTGGTGGTGAATGGAATGGAGGGGGGTTGGTGGTGAATGGAATGGAGGGGAGGGGTGGTAGTGGTGAATGGAATGGAGGGGGTTTGGTGGTGAATGGAATGGAGGGGAGGGGGGTGGTAGTGGTGAATGGAATGGAGGGGGTGGTGTTGGTGAATGGAATGGAGTGGGGGTGCTGGTATTAGTGAATGGTATGGAGTGGGGGTTGGTGGTACTGAATGGTATTGGGGGTGGTGCTGGTGAATGGAATAGAGGGGCTGATGGTGCTGGTGAATGGAACGGAGGGGAAGGGGTGGTGAATGGAATGGAGGGGGTGGTATTGGTGAATTGAATGGAGGCGTGATGGTGTTGAATGGAATGGAGGGGGTGGTGGTGAATAGAATGGAGTGGGAGTGAATGGAATGGAGGGGAGGGGGTGGTGGTGGTGAATGGTATGGAGGGGAGCGTGTGGTGGTGAATGGAATGGAGTGGGGGGGTGGTGTTGGTGAATAGAATGGAGGGGAGGGGTTTGTGTTGGTGAATGGAATGGAGGGGAGGGCGGTTTGGTGGTAAATGGAATGGAGTGGGGGGTGGTGTTGGTGAATGCTACGGAGGGTGCTGGGGTTGCTGAATGTTATGGAGTGGGGGGGTGGTATTGGTGAATGGTATGGAGTGGGTTTGAATGGAATGGAGGGGGGGGGGTGGTAGTGGTGAATGGAATGGAGGGGGGTGGTGGTGAATGGATTGGAGTGGGGTGTGGTGGTGAATGGAATGGAGGGAAGGGGGTTGTGTTGGTGAATGGAATGGAGGGGGGTTGGTGGTGAATGGAATAGAGAGGTGTGGTGGTGAATGGAATGGAGGGAAGGGGATCGTGGTGAATGGAATGGAGGGGAGGGGTGGTGGTGAATGGAATGGAGTGGGTGGTGTGTTGGTGAATGGAATGGAGGGAAGGGGATCGTGGTGAATGGAATGGAGGGGAGGGGTGGTGGTGAATGGAATGGAGTGGGTGGTGTGTTGGTGAATGGAATGGAGGGGAGAGGGTTGTGTTGGTGAATGGAATGGAGGGGAGGGGATCGTGGTGAATGAAATGGAGTTGGGGTGTGTTGGTGAATGGAATGGAGGGGAGGGGATGGTGATGGTGAATGGAATGGAGGGGAGGGCGTGGTGGTGGTAATTGGAATGGAGTGGGGTGGTGTTGGTGAATGCTATGGAGTGGGGGGGGGTCTTATTGGTGAATGGTATGGAGGGGTGGTGGTGTTGGTGAATGCTACGGAGGGGGTTGGTGTTGGTGAATGGTATGGAGTGGGGATGAATGGAATGCAGGGTAGCGGGAGGTGAATGCAATGGAGGGGAGGGGGTGATGGTGGTTAATGGAATGGAGGGAAGAGGGAGGTTTTGATGAATGGTTTGGAGTGGGGATGAATGGAATGCAGGGTAGCGGGAGGTGAATGCAATGGAGGGGGTTGTGGTGAATGGAATGGAGTGGGGGTGGTGTTGTTGAATAGAATGGAGGGGAGGGGTGGAATTGGTGAATGGAATGAAATGAGGGGCTGCTTGTTCTGAATGGAATGGAGTTGGGAGGTGGTGGGAGGGGGTGTTCTGAATGGAATGGAGTTGGGAGGGGTGGGAGGGGGTGGCATGGAGGGGAGTGGATGTTGTTTGTGAATGTATGGAGTGGAGGGTGGTGTTGGTGAATGGAATGGAGTGGGGAGGGGGTGGTGGTGGTGAATGGTATGGAGGGGAGCGTGTGGTGGTGAATGGAATGGAGGGGAGGGGGTAGTAGTGGTGAATGGAATGGAGGGGGTTGGCGGTGAATGGAATAGAGTGATGTGGTGGTGAATGGATTGGAGTGGGGGTGGTGATGGTGGTGAATGGAATGGAGGGGTGGGGGTGATGCTGGTGAATGGAATGGAGGGGAGAGGATGGTTTTGTTGAATGGTTTGGAGTGGGGGTGGTGTTGTTGAATAGAATGGAGGGGAGAGGGTGGAATTGGTGAATGGAATGACGTGAGGGGCAGCTTGTTCTGAATGGAATGGAGTTGGGAGGGGGTGGGAGGGGGTGGGAGGGGGTGGCATGGAGGGGAGTGGATGTTGTTTGTGAATGTATGGAGTGGAGGGTGGTGTTGGTGAACGGAATGGAGTGGGGGGTGGTGTTGGTGAATAGAATGGAGGGGAGGGGTTTGTGTTGGTGAAAGGAATGGAGGGGAGGGCGGTTTGGTGGTAAATGGAATGGAGTGGGGGGTTGGTGGTGGTGAATGCTATGGAGGGTGCTGGGGTTGCTGAATGTTATGGAGTGGGGGTGGTATTGGTGAATGGTATGGAGTGGTGGTGAATGGAATGGAGGGGAGAGGGTGGTGGTGGTAAATGGAATGGAGTGGGGGGGGGTTGTCGTGAATGCTATGGAGGGGGTGGTGAATGGAATGGAGGGGAGGGGTGGTGGTGGTAAATGAAATGGAGTGGGGGGTTGTGGTTAATGCTATGGAGGGGGTGGTGAATGGAATGGAGGAGAGGGGGTGGTGGTGGTGAATGGAATGGAGTGGGGGGTGGTGTTGTTGAATAGAATGGAGGGGAGGGGGTGGTGGTGAATGGAAAGGAGTGGGGGTGAATGGAATGGAGGGGAGGGGTGGTGGTGAATGGAAAGGAGTGGGGGTGAATAGAATGGAGGGGAGGGGTGGTAGTGGTGAATGGAATGGAGGGGGGTGGTGGTGGTAAATGGATTGGAGTGGGGGGGTGTTGGTGAATGCTATGGAGGGTGCTGGGGTTGCTGAATGTTATGGAGTTGGGGGTGGTATTAGTGAATGGTCTGGAGTGGGGGTTGGTGGTACTGAATGGTATTGGTGGTGGTGCTAGTGAATGGATTAGAGGGGGGTTGTGGTGGTGAATGGAATGGAGTGGAGGGGGTGGTGTTGGTGAATGGAATGTAGGAGAGGGGGTTGTGTTGGTGAATGCTATGGAGGGGGTGGCGGTGAATGGAATGGAGGGGAGGGGGTGGTAGTGATGAATGGTATGGAGGCGAGGGTGTGGTGGTGAATGGAATGGGGTGGGGGGTGCTGTTGGTGAATAGAATGGAGTCGGGGGGTGTTATTGGTGACTGGTATGGAGTGGGCGGAGTGGTGTTGGTGAATGGAATGGAGTGGGGTGGTGGTAAATGGAATGGAGTCAGGGGGTGCTATTGGTGACTGGTATGGAGTGGGGTGTTGGTGAATGGAATGGAGTGGGGGGTGGTGGTGGTGAATGGAATGGAGGGGAGGGGATGGTAGTGGTGAATGGATTGGAGGGGGTGGTGTTGGTGAATGGAATGGAGTGGGGTGGTGGTGAATGGAACGGAGTGGGGGGTGGTGGTGGTGAATGGAATGGAGGGGAGGGGATGGTGGTGAATGGAATGGTGGGGAGTGGGTGGTAGTGGTGAATGGAATGGAGGGGGTGGTAGTGGTGAATGGAATGGAAGGGAAGGGGTGGTGAATGGATTGGAGGGGGTGGTATTGGTGAATTGAATGGAGGCGTGATGGTGTTGAATGGAATGGAGGGGGTGGTGGTGAATAGAATGGAGTGGGGGTGAATGGAATGGAGGGGAGGGGGTGGTCGTGGTAAATGGAATGGAGGGGGTTCAGAGGTGAATGGTATGGAGGCGAGGGTGTGGTGGTGAATGGAATGGGGTGGGGGATGCTGGTGGTGAAAGAAATGGAGGGGAGCGGATGGTGGTGAATGGAATGGAGTGGGGAGGGGGTGGTGTTGGTGAATGGAATGGAGGGGAGGGGGTGGTAGTGGTGAATGGAATGGAGTGGGTGGTGTTGGTGAATGGAATGGAGTCAGGGGGTGGTATTGGTGACTGCTATGGAGTGGGCGGGGTAGTGTTGGTGAATGGAATGGAGTGGGGGGTGGTGTTGGTGAATGGTATGGAGGTGTGGTGGGGTTGGTGAATGGTATGGAGTGGTGGTGAATGGAATGGAGGGGGTCGTGGTGAATGGAGGCGAGAAGGTGTTGTTGGTGAATGGTTTTGAGTGGGGGGTGGTGTTGGTGAATGCTATGGAGGGTGCTGGGGTTGCTGAATGTTATGGAGTGGGGGGGTGGTGTTGGTGAATGGTATGGAGGTGTGGTTGTGTTGGTGAATGGTATGGAGTGGTGGTGAATGGAATGGAGGGGAGGGGGTGGTGGTGGTAAATGGAACGGAGTGGGGGGGTTGTGGTGAATGCTATGGAGGGTGTGGTGAACGGAATGGAGGAGAGGGGGTGGTGGTGGTGAATGGAATGGAGGGGAGGGGGTGGTTTTAGTGAATGGTTTGGAGTGGGGGTGTTGTTCTTGAAAAGAATGGAGGGGAGGGGGTGGTGGTGGTGAATGGTTTGGAGTGGGGTAGTGTTGATGAATAGAATGGAGAAGAGGGGGTGGTGGTGAATGGAATGGAGTGGGGGTGAATGGAATGGAGGGGAGGGGTGGTAGCGGTGAATGGAATGGAGGGGGGTTGGTGGTGAATGGAATGGAGTTGGGTGGTGGTAAATGGATTGGAGTGGGGGGGTGTTGGTGAATGGAATGGAGGGGGGTTGGTGGTGAATGGAATGGAGGGGAGGGGGTGGTAGTGGTGAATGGAATGGAGTGGTGGTTGGTGGTACTGAATGGTATTGGGGGTGGTGCTGGTGAATGGAATAGAGGGGGTGGTGGTGGTGGTGAATGGAATGGAAGGGAAGGGGTGGTGAATGAAATGGAGGGGTGGTATTGGTGAATTGAATGGAGGCGTGATGGTGTTGAATGGAATGGAGGGGGTGGTGGTGAATAGAATGGAGGGGAGGGGGTGGTAGTGGTAAATGGAATGGAGGGGGTTGGTGGTGAATGGAATGGAGTGGTATGGTGGTGAATGGATTGGAGTGTGGTGTGGTGTTGGTGAATGAAATGGAGGGGAAGGGATCGTAGTGAATGGAATGGAGTGGGGGTGTGTTGGTGAATGGAATGGAAGGGAGGGGGTTGTGTTGGTGAATGGAATGGAGGGGAGGGGGTAGTAGTGGTGAATGGAATGGAGGGGAGCGTGTGGTGGTGAATGGATTGGAGTGGGGGTTGGTGTTGGTGAATGGAATGGAGGGAAGGGGATCGTGGTGAATGGAATGGAGGGGAGGGGTGGTGGTGAATGGAATGGAGGGGAAGGGTGGTGGTGAATGGAATGGAGGGGGTCGTGGTGAATGGATTGAGTGGGTGGTGTGTTGGTGAATGGAATGGAGGGGAGAGGGTTGTGTTGGTGAATGGAATGGAGTGGAGGGGATCATGGTGAATGAAATGGAGTTGGGGTGTGTTGGTGAATGGAATGGAGGGGAGGGGGTGGTGGTGAATGGAATGGAGGGGGGTTGGTGGTGAATGGAATGGAGGGGAGGGGGTGGTAGTGGTGAATGGAATGGAGGGGGGTTGGTGGTGAATGGAATGGAGGGGAGGGGGTGGTAGTGGTGAATGGAATGGAGGGGGTGGTGTTGGTGAATGGAATGGAGTGGGGGTGCTGGTATTAGTGAATGGTATGGAGTGGGGGTTGGTGGTACTGAATGGTATTGGGGGTGGTGCTGGTGAATGGAATAGAGGGGCTGATGGTGCTGGTGAATGGAACGGAGGGGAAGGGGTGGTGAATGGAATGGAGGGGAAGGGGTGGTGAATGGAATGGAGGGGGTGGTATTGGTGAATTGAATGGAGGTGTGATGGTGTTGAATGGAATGGAGGGGGTGGTGGTGAATAGAATGGAGTGGGAGTGAATGGAATGGAGTGGGGAGGGGGTGGTGGTGGTGAATGGTATGGAGGGGAGCGTGTGGTGGTGAATGGAATGGAGTGGGGGGGTGGTGTTGGTGAATAGAATGGAGGGGAGGGGTTTGTGTTGGTGAATGGAATGGAGGGGAGGGCGGTTTGGTGGTAAATGGAATGGAGTGGGGGGTGGTGTTGGTGAATGCTACGGAGGGTGCTGGGGTTGCTGAATGTTATGGAGTGGGGGGTGGTATTGGTGAATGGTATGGAGTGGGTTTGAATGGAATGGAGGGGAGGGGGTGGTAGTGGTGAATGGAATGGAGGGGGGTGGTGGTGAATGGATTGGAGTGGGGTGTGGTGGTGAATGGAATGGAGGGAAGGGGGTTGTGTTGGTGAATGGAATGGAGGGGGGTTGGTGGTGAATGGAATAGAGAGGTGTGGTGGTGAATGGAATGGAGGGAAGGGGATCGTGGTGAATGGAATGGAGGGGAGGGGTGGTGGTGAATGGAATGGAGTGGGTGGTGTGTTGGTGAATGGAATGGAGGGAAGGGGATCGTGGTGAATGGAATGGAGGGGAGGGGTGGTGGTGAATGGAATGGAGTGGGTGGTGTGTTGGTGAATGGAATGGAGGGGAGAGGGTTGTGTTGGTGAATGGAATGGAGGGGAGGGGATCGTGGTGAATGAAATGGAGTTGGGGTGTGTTGGTGAATGGAATGGAGGGGAGGGGATGGTGATGGTGAATGGTATGGAGGGGAGCGTGTGGTGGTGAATGGAATGGAGGGGAGGGGGTAGTAGTGGTGAATGGAATGGAGGGGGTTGGCGGTGAATGGAATAGAGTGATGTGGTGGTGAATGGATTGGAGTGGGGGTGGTGATGGTGGTGAATGGAATGGAGGGGTGGGGTGATGCTGGTGAATGGAATGGAGGGGAGAGGATGGTTTTGTTGAATGGTTTGGAGTGGGGGTGGTGTTGTTGAATAGAATGGAGGGGAGAGGGTGGAATTGGTGAATGGAATGACGTGAGGGGCAGCTTGTTCTGAATGGAATGGAGTTGGGAGGGGGTGGGAGGGGGTGGCATGGAGGGGAGTGGATGTTGTTTGTGAATGTATGGAGTGGAGGGTGGTGTTGGTGAACGGAATGGAGTGGGGGGTGGTGTTGGTGAATAGAATGGAGGGGAGGGGTTTGTGTTGGTGAAAGGAATGGAGGGGAGGGCAGTTTGGTGGTAAATGGAATGGAGTGGGGGGTTGGTGGTGGTGAATGCTATGGAGGGTGCTGGGGTTGCTGAATGTTATGGAGTGGGGGTGGTATTGGTGAATGGTATGGAGTGGTGGTGAATGGAATGGAGGGGAGAGGGTGGTGGTGGTAAATGGAATGGAGTGGGGGGGGTTGTCGTGAATGCTATGGAGGGGGTGGTGAATGGAATGGAGGGGAGGGGTGGTGGTGGTAAATGAAATGGAGTGGGGGGTTGTGGTTAATGCTATGGAGGGGGTGGTGAATGGAATGGAGTGGGGGTGAATGGAATGGAGGGGAGGGGTGGTGGTGAATGGAAAGGAGTGGGGGTGAATAGAATGGAGGGGAGGGGTGGTAGTGGTGAATGGAATGGAGGGGGGTGGTGGTGGTAAATGGATTGGAGTGGGGGGGTGTTGGTGAATGCTATGGAGGGTGCTGGGGTTGCTGAATGTTATGGAGTTGGGGGGTGGTATTAGTGAATGGTCTGGAGTGGGGGTTGGTGGTACTGAATGGTATTGGTGGTGGTGCTAGTGAATGGATTAGAGGGGGGTTGTGGTGGTGAATGGAATGGAGTGGAGGGGGTGGTGTTGGTGAATGGAATGTAGGAGAGGGGGTTGTGTTGGTGAATGCTATGGAGGGGGTGGCGGTGAATGGAATGGAGGGGAGGGGGTGGTAGTGATGAATGGTATGGAGGCGAGGGTGTGGTGGTGAATGGAATGGGGTGGGGGGTGCTGTTGGTGAATAGAATGGAGTCGGGGGGTGTTATTGGTGACTGGTATGGAGTGGGCGGAGTGGTGTTGGTGACTGGTATGGAGTGGGGTGTTGGTGAATGGAATGGAGTGGGGGGTGGTGGTGGTGAATGGAATGGAGGGGAGGGGATGGTAGTGGTGAATGGATTGGAGGGGGTGGTGTTGGTGAATGGAATGGAGTGGGGTGGTGGTGAATGGAACGGAGTGGGGGGTGGTGGTGGTGAATGGAATGGAGGGGAGGGGATGGTGGTGAATGGAATGGTGGGGAGTGGGTGGTAGTGGTGAATGGAATGGAGGGGGTGGTAGTGGTGAATGGAATGGAAGGGAAGGGGTGGTGAATGGATTGGAGGGGGTCGTGGTGAATGGAGGCGAGAAGGTGTTGTTGGTGAATGGTTTTGAGTGGGGGGTGGTGTTGGTGAATGCTATGGAGGGTGCTGGGGTTGCTGAATGTTATGGAGTGGGGGGGTGGTGTTGGTGAATGGTATGGAGGTGTGGTTGTGTTGGTGAATGGTATGGAGTGGTGGTGAATGGAATGGAGGGGAGGGGGTGGTGGTGGTAAATGGAACGGAGTGGGGGGGTTGTGGTGAATGCTATGGAGGGTGTGGTGAACGGAATGGAGGAGAGGGGGTGGTGGTGGTGAATGGAATGGAGGGGAGGGGGTGGTTTTAGTGAATGGTTTGGAGTGGGGGTGTTGTTCTTGAAAAGAATGGAGGGGAGGGGGTGGTGGTGGTGAATGGTTTGGAGTGGGGTAGTGTTGATGAATAGAATGGAGAAGAGGGGGTGGTGGTGAATGGAATGGAGTGGGGGTGAATGGAATGGAGGGGAGGGGTGGTAGCGGTGAATGGAATGGAGGGGGGTTGGTGGTGAATGGAATGGAGTTGGGTGGTGGTAAATGGATTGGAGTGGGGGGGTGTTGGTGAATGGAATGGAGGGGGGTTGGTGGTGAATGGAATGGAGGGGAGGGGGTGGTAGTGGTGAATGGAATGGAGTGGTGGTTGGTGGTACTGAATGGTATTGGGGGTGGTGCTGGTGAATGGAATAGAGGGGGTGGTGGTGGTGGTGAATGGAATGGAAGGGAAGGGGTGGTGAATGAAATGGAGGGGTGGTATTGGTGAATTGAATGGAGGCGTGATGGTGTTGAATGGAATGGAGGGGGTGGTGGTGAATAGAATGGAGGGGAGGGGGTGGTAGTGGTAAATGGAATGGAGGGGGTTGGTGGTGAATGGAATGGAGTGGTATGGTGGTGAATGGATTGGAGTGTGGTGTGGTGTTGGTGAATGAAATGGAGGGGAAGGGATCGTAGTGAATGGAATGGAGTGGGGGTGTGTTGGTGAATGGAATGGAAGGGAGGGGGTTGTGTTGGTGAATGGAATGGAGGGGAGGGGGTAGTAGTGGTGAATGGAATGGAGGGGAGCGTGTGGTGGTGAATGGATTGGAGTGGGGGTTGGTGTTGGTGAATGGAATGGAGGGAAGGGGATCGTGGTGAATGGAATGGAGGGGAGGGGTGGTGGTGAATGGAATGGAGGGGAAGGGTGGTGGTGAATGGAATGGAGGGGGTCGTGGTGAATGGATTGAGTGGGTGGTGTGTTGGTGAATGGAATGGAGGGGAGAGGGTTGTGTTGGTGAATGGAATGGAGTGGAGGGGATCATGGTGAATGAAATGGAGTTGGGGTGTGTTGGTGAATGGAATGGAGGGGAGGGGGTGGTGGTGAATGGAATGGAGGGGGGTTGGTGGTGAATGGAATGGAGGGGAGGGGGTGGTAGTGGTGAATGGAATGGAGGGGGGTTGGTGGTGAATGGAATGGAGGGGAGGGGGTGGTAGTGGTGAATGGAATGGAGGGGGTGGTGTTGGTGAATGGAATGGAGTGGGGGTGCTGGTATTAGTGAATGGTATGGAGTGGGGGTTGGTGGTACTGAATGGTATTGGGGGTGGTGCTGGTGAATGGAATAGAGGGGCTGATGGTGCTGGTGAATGGAACGGAGGGGAAGGGGTGGTGAATGGAATGGAGGGGAAGGGGTGGTGAATGGAATGGAGGGGGTGGTATTGGTGAATTGAATGGAGGTGTGATGGTGTTGAATGGAATGGAGGGGGTGGTGGTGAATAGAATGGAGTGGGAGTGAATGGAATGGAGTGGGGAGGGGGTGGTGGTGGTGAATGGTATGGAGGGGAGCGTGTGGTGGTGAATGGAATGGAGTGGGGGGGTGGTGTTGGTGAATAGAATGGAGGGGAGGGGTTTGTGTTGGTGAATGGAATGGAGGGGAGGGCGGTTTGGTGGTAAATGGAATGGAGTGGGGGGTGGTGTTGGTGAATGCTACGGAGGGTGCTGGGGTTGCTGAATGTTATGGAGTGGGGGGTGGTATTGGTGAATGGTATGGAGTGGGTTTGAATGGAATGGAGGGGAGGGGGTGGTAGTGGTGAATGGAATGGAGGGGGGTGGTGGTGAATGGATTGGAGTGGGGTGTGGTGGTGAATGGAATGGAGGGAAGGGGGTTGTGTTGGTGAATGGAATGGAGGGGGGTTGGTGGTGAATGGAATAGAGAGGTGTGGTGGTGAATGGAATGGAGGGAAGGGGATCGTGGTGAATGGAATGGAGGGGAGGGGTGGTGGTGAATGGAATGGAGTGGGTGGTGTGTTGGTGAATGGAATGGAGGGAAGGGGATCGTGGTGAATGGAATGGAGGGGAGGGGTGGTGGTGAATGGAATGGAGTGGGTGGTGTGTTGGTGAATGGAATGGAGGGGAGAGGGTTGTGTTGGTGAATGGAATGGAGGGGAGGGGATCGTGGTGAATGAAATGGAGTTGGGGTGTGTTGGTGAATGGAATGGAGGGGAGGGGATGGTGATGGTGAATGGTATGGAGGGGAGCGTGTGGTGGTGAATGGAATGGAGGGGAGGGGGTAGTAGTGGTGAATGGAATGGAGGGGGTTGGCGGTGAATGGAATAGAGTGATGTGGTGGTGAATGGATTGGAGTGGGGGTGGTGATGGTGGTGAATGGAATGGAGGGGTGGGGTGATGCTGGTGAATGGAATGGAGGGGAGAGGATGGTTTTGTTGAATGGTTTGGAGTGGGGGTGGTGTTGTTGAATAGAATGGAGGGGAGAGGGTGGAATTGGTGAATGGAATGACGTGAGGGGCAGCTTGTTCTGAATGGAATGGAGTTGGGAGGGGGTGGGAGGGGGTGGCATGGAGGGGAGTGGATGTTGTTTGTGAATGTATGGAGTGGAGGGTGGTGTTGGTGAACGGAATGGAGTGGGGGGTGGTGTTGGTGAATAGAATGGAGGGGAGGGGTTTGTGTTGGTGAAAGGAATGGAGGGGAGGGCAGTTTGGTGGTAAATGGAATGGAGTGGGGGGTTGGTGGTGGTGAATGCTATGGAGGGTGCTGGGGTTGCTGAATGTTATGGAGTGGGGGTGGTATTGGTGAATGGTATGGAGTGGTGGTGAATGGAATGGAGGGGAGAGGGTGGTGGTGGTAAATGGAATGGAGTGGGGGGGGTTGTCGTGAATGCTATGGAGGGGGTGGTGAATGGAATGGAGGGGAGGGGTGGTGGTGGTAAATGAAATGGAGTGGGGGGTTGTGGTTAATGCTATGGAGGGGGTGGTGAATGGAATGGAGTGGGGGTGAATGGAATGGAGGGGGTCGTGGTGAATGGAGGCGAGAAGGTGTTGTTGGTGAATGGTTTTGAGTGGGGGGTGGTGTTGGTGAATGCTATGGAGGGTGCTGGGGTTGCTGAATGTTATGGAGTGGGGGGGTGGTGTTGGTGAATGGTATGGAGGTGTGGTTGTGTTGGTGAATGGTATGGAGTGGTGGTGAATGGAATGGAGGGGAGGGGGTGGTGGTGGTAAATGGAACGGAGTGGGGGGGTTGTGGTGAATGCTATGGAGGGTGTGGTGAACGGAATGGAGGAGAGGGGGTGGTGGTGGTGAATGGAATGGAGGGGAGGGGGTGGTTTTAGTGAATGGTTTGGAGTGGGGGTGTTGTTCTTGAAAAGAATGGAGGGGAGGGGGTGGTGGTGGTGAATGGTTTGGAGTGGGGTAGTGTTGATGAATAGAATGGAGAAGAGGGGGTGGTGGTGAATGGAATGGAGTGGGGGTGAATGGAATGGAGGGGAGGGGTGGTAGCGGTGAATGGAATGGAGGGGGGTTGGTGGTGAATGGAATGGAGTTGGGTGGTGGTAAATGGATTGGAGTGGGGGGGTGTTGGTGAATGGAATGGAGGGGGGTTGGTGGTGAATGGAATGGAGGGGAGGGGGTGGTAGTGGTGAATGGAATGGAGTGGTGGTTGGTGGTACTGAATGGTATTGGGGGTGGTGCTGGTGAATGGAATAGAGGGGGTGGTGGTGGTGGTGAATGGAATGGAAGGGAAGGGGTGGTGAATGAAATGGAGGGGTGGTATTGGTGAATTGAATGGAGGCGTGATGGTGTTGAATGGAATGGAGGGGGTGGTGGTGAATAGAATGGAGGGGAGGGGGTGGTAGTGGTAAATGGAATGGAGGGGGTTGGTGGTGAATGGAATGGAGTGGTATGGTGGTGAATGGATTGGAGTGTGGTGTGGTGTTGGTGAATGAAATGGAGGGGAAGGGATCGTAGTGAATGGAATGGAGTGGGGGTGTGTTGGTGAATGGAATGGAAGGGAGGGGGTTGTGTTGGTGAATGGAATGGAGGGGAGGGGGTAGTAGTGGTGAATGGAATGGAGGGGAGCGTGTGGTGGTGAATGGATTGGAGTGGGGGTTGGTGTTGGTGAATGGAATGGAGGGAAGGGGATCGTGGTGAATGGAATGGAGGGGAGGGGTGGTGGTGAATGGAATGGAGGGGAAGGGTGGTGGTGAATGGAATGGAGGGGGTCGTGGTGAATGGATTGAGTGGGTGGTGTGTTGGTGAATGGAATGGAGGGGAGAGGGTTGTGTTGGTGAATGGAATGGAGTGGAGGGGATCATGGTGAATGAAATGGAGTTGGGGTGTGTTGGTGAATGGAATGGAGGGGAGGGGGTGGTGGTGAATGGAATGGAGGGGGGTTGGTGGTGAATGGAATGGAGGGGAGGGGGTGGTAGTGGTGAATGGAATGGAGGGGGGTTGGTGGTGAATGGAATGGAGGGGAGGGGGTGGTAGTGGTGAATGGAATGGAGGGGGTGGTGTTGGTGAATGGAATGGAGTGGGGGTGCTGGTATTAGTGAATGGTATGGAGTGGGGGTTGGTGGTACTGAATGGTATTGGGGGTGGTGCTGGTGAATGGAATAGAGGGGCTGATGGTGCTGGTGAATGGAACGGAGGGGAAGGGGTGGTGAATGGAATGGAGGGGAAGGGGTGGTGAATGGAATGGAGGGGGTGGTATTGGTGAATTGAATGGAGGTGTGATGGTGTTGAATGGAATGGAGGGGGTGGTGGTGAATAGAATGGAGTGGGAGTGAATGGAATGGAGTGGGGAGGGGGTGGTGGTGGTGAATGGTATGGAGGGGAGCGTGTGGTGGTGAATGGAATGGAGTGGGGGGGTGGTGTTGGTGAATAGAATGGAGGGGAGGGGTTTGTGTTGGTGAATGGAATGGAGGGGAGGGCGGTTTGGTGGTAAATGGAATGGAGTGGGGGGTGGTGTTGGTGAATGCTACGGAGGGTGCTGGGGTTGCTGAATGTTATGGAGTGGGGGGTGGTATTGGTGAATGGTATGGAGTGGGTTTGAATGGAATGGAGGGGAGGGGGTGGTAGTGGTGAATGGAATGGAGGGGGGTGGTGGTGAATGGATTGGAGTGGGGTGTGGTGGTGAATGGAATGGAGGGAAGGGGGTTGTGTTGGTGAATGGAATGGAGGGGGGTTGGTGGTGAATGGAATAGAGAGGTGTGGTGGTGAATGGAATGGAGGGAAGGGGATCGTGGTGAATGGAATGGAGGGGAGGGGTGGTGGTGAATGGAATGGAGTGGGTGGTGTGTTGGTGAATGGAATGGAGGGAAGGGGATCGTGGTGAATGGAATGGAGGGGAGGGGTGGTGGTGAATGGAATGGAGTGGGTGGTGTGTTGGTGAATGGAATGGAGGGGAGAGGGTTGTGTTGGTGAATGGAATGGAGGGGAGGGGATCGTGGTGAATGAAATGGAGTTGGGGTGTGTTGGTGAATGGAATGGAGGGGAGGGGATGGTGATGGTGAATGGTATGGAGGGGAGCGTGTGGTGGTGAATGGAATGGAGGGGAGGGGGTAGTAGTGGTGAATGGAATGGAGGGGGTTGGCGGTGAATGGAATAGAGTGATGTGGTGGTGAATGGATTGGAGTGGGGGTGGTGATGGTGGTGAATGGAATGGAGGGGTGGGGTGATGCTGGTGAATGGAATGGAGGGGAGAGGATGGTTTTGTTGAATGGTTTGGAGTGGGGGTGGTGTTGTTGAATAGAATGGAGGGGAGAGGGTGGAATTGGTGAATGGAATGACGTGAGGGGCAGCTTGTTCTGAATGGAATGGAGTTGGGAGGGGGTGGGAGGGGGTGGCATGGAGGGGAGTGGATGTTGTTTGTGAATGTATGGAGTGGAGGGTGGTGTTGGTGAACGGAATGGAGTGGGGGGTGGTGTTGGTGAATAGAATGGAGGGGAGGGGTTTGTGTTGGTGAAAGGAATGGAGGGGAGGGCAGTTTGGTGGTAAATGGAATGGAGTGGGGGGTTGGTGGTGGTGAATGCTATGGAGGGTGCTGGGGTTGCTGAATGTTATGGAGTGGGGGTGGTATTGGTGAATGGTATGGAGTGGTGGTGAATGGAATGGAGGGGAGAGGGTGGTGGTGGTAAATGGAATGGAGTGGGGGGGGTTGTCGTGAATGCTATGGAGGGGGTGGTGAATGGAATGGAGGGGAGGGGTGGTGGTGGTAAATGAAATGGAGTGGGGGGTTGTGGTTAATGCTATGGAGGGGGTGGTGAATGGAATGGAGTGGGGGTGAATGGAATGGAGGGGAGGGGTGGTGGTGAATGGAAAGGAGTGGGGGTGAATAGAATGGAGGGGAGGGGTGGTAGTGGTGAATGGAATGGAGGGGGGTGGTGGTGGTAAATGGATTGGAGTGGGGGGGTGTTGGTGAATGCTATGGAGGGTGCTGGGGTTGCTGAATGTTATGGAGTTGGGGGGTGGTATTAGTGAATGGTCTGGAGTGGGGGTTGGTGGTACTGAATGGTATTGGTGGTGGTGCTAGTGAATGGATTAGAGGGGGGTTGTGGTGGTGAATGGAATGGAGTGGAGGGGGTGGTGTTGGTGAATGGAATGTAGGAGAGGGGGTTGTGTTGGTGAATGCTATGGAGGGGGTGGCGGTGAATGGAATGGAGGGGAGGGGGTGGTAGTGATGAATGGTATGGAGGCGAGGGTGTGGTGGTGAATGGAATGGGGTGGGGGGTGCTGTTGGTGAATAGAATGGAGTCGGGGGGTGTTATTGGTGACTGGTATGGAGTGGGCGGAGTGGTGTTGGTGAATGGAATGGAGTGGGGTGGTGGTAAATGGAATGGAGTCAGGGGGTGCTATTGGTGACTGGTATGGAGTGGGGTGTTGGTGAATGGAATGGAGTGGGGGGTGGTGGTGGTGAATGGAATGGAGGGGAGGGGATGGTAGTGGTGAATGGATTGGAGGGGGTGGTGTTGGTGAATGGAATGGAGTGGGGTGGTGGTGAATGGAATGGAGTGGGGGGTGGTGGTGGTGAATGGAATGGAGGGGAGGGGATGGTGGTGAATGGAATGGTGGGGAGTGGGTGGTAGTGGTGAATGGAATGGAGGGGGTGGTAGTGGTGAATGGAATGGAAGGGAAGGGGTGGTGAATGGATTGGAGGGGGTGGTATTGGTGAATTGAATGGAGGCGTGATGGTGTTGAATGGAATGGAGGGGGTGGTGGTGAATAGAATGGAGTGGGGGTGAATGGAATGGAGGGGAGGGGGTGGTCGTGGTAAATGGAATGGAGGGGGTTCAGAGGTGAATGGTATGGAGGCGAGGGTGTGGTGGTGAATGGAATGGGGTGGGGGATGCTGGTGGTGAAAGAAATGGAGGGGAGCGGATGGTGGTGAATGGAATGGAGTGGGGAGGGGGTGGTGTTGGTGAATGGAATGGAGGGGAGGGGGTGGTAGTGGTGAATGGAATGGAGTGGGTGGTGTTGGTGAATGGAATGGAGTCAGGGGGTGGTATTGGTGACTGCTATGGAGTGGGCGGGGTAGTGTTGGTGAATGGAATGGAGTGGGGGGTGGTGTTGGTGAATGGTATGGAGGTGTGGTGGGGTTGGTGAATGGTATGGAGTGGTGGTGAATGGAATGGAGGGGGTCGTGGTGAATGGAGGCGAGAAGGTGTTGTTGGTGAATGGTTTTGAGTGGGGGGTGGTGTTGGTGAATGCTATGGAGGGTGCTGGGGTTGCTGAATGTTATGGAGTGGGGGGGTGGTGTTGGTGAATGGTATGGAGGTGTGGTTGTGTTGGTGAATGGTATGGAGTGGTGGTGAATGGAATGGAGGGGAGGGGGTGGTGGTGGTAAATGGAACGGAGTGGGGGGGTTGTGGTGAATGCTATGGAGGGTGTGGTGAACGGAATGGAGGAGAGGGGGTGGTGGTGGTGAATGGAATGGAGGGGAGGGGGTGGTTTTAGTGAATGGTTTGGAGTGGGGGTGTTGTTCTTGAAAAGAATGGAGGGGAGGGGGTGGTGGTGGTGAATGGTTTGGAGTGGGGTAGTGTTGATGAATAGAATGGAGAGGAGGGGGTGGTGGTGAATGGAATGGAGTGGGGGTGAATGGAATGGAGGGGAGGGGTGGTAGCGGTGAATGGAATGGAGGGGGGTTGGTGGTGAATGGAATGGAGTTGGGTGGTGGTAAATGGATTGGAGTGGGGGGGTGTTGGTGAATGGAATGGAGGGGGGTTGGTGGTGAATGGAATGGAGGGGAGGGGGTGGTAGTGGTGAATGGAATGGAGTGGTGGTTGGTGGTACTGAATGGTATTGGGGGTGGTGCTGGTGAATGGAATAGAGGGGGTGGTGGTGGTGGTGAATGGAATGGAAGGGAAGGGGTGGTGAATGAAATGGAGGGGAGGTATTGGTGAATTGAATGGAGGCGTGATGGTGTTGAATGGAATGGAGGGGGTGGTGGTGAATAGAATGGAGGGGAGGGGGTGGTAGTGGTAAATGGAATGGAGGGGGTTGGTGGTGAATGGAATGGAGTGGTATGGTGGTGAATGGATTGGAGTGTGGTGTGGTGTTGGTGAATGAAATGGAGGGGAAGGGATCGTAGTGAATGGAATGGAGTGGGGGTGTGTTGGTGAATGGAATGGAAGGGAGGGGTTTGTGTTGGTGAATGGAATGGAGGGGAGGGGGTAGTAGTGGTGAATGGAATGGAGGGGAGCGTGTGGTGGTGAATGGATTGGAGTGGGGGTTGGTGTTGGTGAATGGAATGGAGGGAAGGGGATCGTGGTGAATGGAATGGAGGGGAGGGGTGGTGGTGAATGGAATGGAGGGGAAGGGTGGTGGTGAATGGAATGGAGGGGGTCGTGGTGAATGGATTGAGTGGGTGGTGTGTTGGTGAATGGAATGGAGGGGAGAGGGTTGTGTTGGTGAATGGAATGGAGGGGAGGGGATCATGGTGAATGAAATGGAGTTGGGGTGTGTTGGTGAATGGAATGGAGGGGAGGGGGTGGTGGTGAATGGAATGGAGGGGGGTTGGTGGTGAATGGAATGGAGGGGAGGGGGTGGTAGTGGTGAATGGAATGGAAGGGGGTTGGTGGTGAATGGAATGGAGGGGAGGGGGTGGTAGTGGTGAATGGAATGGAGGGGGTGGTGTTGGTGAATGGAATGGAGTGGGGGTGCTGGTATTAGTGAATGGTATGGAGTGGGGGTTGGTGGTACTGAATGGTATTGGGGGTGGTGCTGGTGAATGGAATAGAGGGGCTGATGGTGCTGGTGAATGGAATGGAGGGGGTGGTATTGGTGAATTGAATGGAGGTGTGATGGTGTTGAATGGAATGGAGGGGGTGGTGGTGAATAGAATGGAGTGGGAGTGAATGGAATGGAGTGGGGAGGGGGTGGTGGTGGTGAATGGTATGGAGGGGAGCGTGTGGTGGTGAATGGAATGGAGTGGGGGGGTGGTGTTGGTGAATAGAATGGAGGGGAGGGGTTTGTGTTGGTGAATGGAATGGAGGGGAGGGCGGTTTGGTGGTAAATGGAATGGAGTGGGGGGTGGTGTTGGTGAATGCTACGGAGGGTGCTGGGGTTGCTGAATGTTATGGAGTGGGGGGGTGGTATTGGTGAATGGTATGGAGTGGGTTTGAATGGAATGGAGGGGAGGGGGTGGTAGTGGTGAATGGAATGGAGGGGGTGGTGGTGAATGGATTGGAGTGGGGTGTGGTGGTGAATGGAATGGAGGGAAGGGGGTTGTGTTGGTGAATGGAATGGAGGGGGGTTGGTGGTGAATGGAATAGAGAGGTGTGGTGGTGAATGGAATGGAGGGAAGGGGATCGTGGTGAATGGAATGGAGGGGAGGGGTGGTGGTGAATGGAATGGAGTGGGTGGTGTGTTGGTGAATGGAATGGAGGGGAGAGGGTTGTGTTGGTGAATGGAATGGAGGGGAGGGGATCGTGGTGAATGAAATGGAGTTGGGGTGTGTTGGTGAATGGAATGGAGGGGAGGGGATGGTGATGGTGAATGGAATGGAGGGGAGGGCGTGGTGGTGGTAATTGGAATGGAGTGGGCGGGGTAGTGTTGGTGAATGGAATGGAGTGGGGGGTGGTTTTGGTGAATGGTAAGGAGGTGTGGTGGGGTTGGTGAATGGTATGGAGTGGTGGTGAATGGAATGGAGGGGGTCGTGGTGAATGGAGGCGAGAAGGTGTTGTTGGTGAATGGTTTTGAGTGGGGGGTGGTGTTGGTGAATGCTATGGAGGTGTGGTTGTGTTGGTGAATGGTATGGAGTGGTGGTGAATGGAATGGAGGGGAGGGGGTGGTGGTGGTAAATGGAACGGAGTGGGGGGGTTGTGGTGAATGCTATGGAGGGTGTGGTGAACGGAATGGAGGAGAGGGGGTGGTGGTGGTGAATGGAATGGAGGGGAGGGGTTGGTTTTGGTGAATGGTTTGGAGTGGGGGTGGTGTTCTTGAAAAGAATGGAGGAGAGGGGGTGGAGGCGGTGAATGGAATGGAGGGGAAGGGGTGGTTTTGGTGAATGGTTTGGAGTGGGGGTGGTGTTCTTGAAAAGAATGGAGGGGAGGGGGTGGTGGTGGTAAATGGTTTGGAGTGGGGTAGTGTTGAATAGAATGGAGAGGAGGGGGTGGTGGTGAATGGAATGGAGTGGGGGTGAATGGAATGGAGGGGAGGGGTGGTAGTGGTGAATGGAATGGAGGGGGTGGTGTTGGTGAATGGAATGGAGTGGGGGTGCTGGTATTAGTGAATGGTATGGAGTGGGGGTTGGTGGTACTGAATGGTATTGGGGGTGGTGCTGGTGAATGGAATAGAGGGGGTGGTGGTGAATGGAATGGAAGGGAAGGGGTGGTGAATGGAATGGAGGGGTTGGTATTGGTGAATTGAATGGAGGCGTGGTGGTGTTGAATGGAATGGAGGGGGTGGTGGTGAATAGAATGGAGTGGGGGTGAATGGAATGGAGGGGAAGGGGTGGTGAATGGATTGGAGGGGGTGGTGGTGAATGGAATGATGGGGAGTGGGTGGTAGTGGTGAATGGAATGGAGGGGGTTGTGGTGGTGAATGGAATGGAGGGGAAGGGGTGGTGAATGGATTGGAGGGGAAGGGGTGGTGAATGGAATGGAGGGGGTGGTATTGGTGAATTGAATGGAGGCGTGATGGTGTTGAATGGAATGGAGGGGGTGGTGGTGAATAGAATGGAGTGGGGGTGAATGGAATGGAGGGGAGGGGGTGGTTGTGATGAATGGTATGGAGGCGAGGGTGTGGTGGTGAATGGAATGGGGTGGGGGATGGTGGTGGTGGAGGGGAGGGGATGGTGGTGAATGGAATGGAGTGGGGAGTGGGTGGTGTTGGTGAATGCAATGGAATGGGGAGTCGGTGGTGTTGGTGAATGGAATGTAGTCAGGGGGTGGTATTGGTGACTGGTATGGAGTGCGCGGGGTGGTGGTGGTGAATGGAATGGAGTGGAGGGGGTGGTGGGGGTAAATGGAATGGAATGGGGGAGTTGGTGGTGAATGGAATGGAGGCGAGGAGGAGTTGTTGGTGAATTGTTTTGAGTGGGGGGGGGGGTGGTGTTGGTGAATGGTATTGGGGGTGGTGTTGGTGAATGCTATGGAGGGTGCTGGGGTTGCTGAATGTTATGGAGTGGGGGGGTGGTGTTGGTGAATGGTATGGAGGTGTGGTTGTGTTGGTGAATGGTATGGAGTGGTGGTGAATGGAATGGAGGGGAGGGGGTGGTGGTGGTAAATGGAACGGAGTGGGGGGGTTGTGGTGAATGCTATGGAGGGTGTGGTGAACGGAATGGAGGAGAGGGGGTGGTGGTGGTGAATGGAATGGAGGGGAGGGGGTGGTTTTGGTGAATGGTTTGGAGTGGGGGTGGTGTTCTTGAAAAGAATGGAGGGGAGGGGGTGGTGGTGGTGAATGGTTTGGAGTGGGGTAGTGTTGATGAATAGAATGGAGAGGAGGGGGTGGTGGTGAATGGAATGGAGTGGGGGTGAATGGAATGGAGGGGAGGGGTGGTAGTGGTGAATGGAATGGAGGGGGGTTGGTGGTGAATGGAATGGAGTTGGGTGGTGGTAAATGGATTGGAGTGGGGGGGTGTTGGTGAATGGAATGGAGGGGAGGGGGTGGTAGTGGTGAATGGAATGGAGGGGGTGGTGTTGGTGAATGGAATGGAGTGGGGGTGCTGGTATTAGTGAATGGTATGGAGTGGGGGTTGGTGGTACTGAATGGTATTGGGGGTGGTGCTGGTGAATGGAATGGAAGGGAAGGGGTGGTGAATGGAATGGAGGGGTTGGTATTGGTGAATTGAATGGAGGCGTGGTGGTGTTGAATGGAATGGAGTGGGGGTGAATGGAATGGAGGGGAAGGGGTGGTGAATGGAATAGAGGGGGTGGTGGTGAATGGAATGGAAGGGAAGGGGTGGTGAATGGAATGGAGGGGTTGGTATTGGTGAATTGAATGGAGGCGTGGTGGTGTTGAATGGAATGGAGGGGGTGGTGGTGAATAGAATGGAGTGGGGGTGAATGGAATGGAGGGGAAGGGGTGGTGAATGGATTGGAGGGGGTGGTGGTGAATGGAATGATGGGGAGTGGGTGGTAGTGGTGAATGGAATGGAGGGGGTGGTGGTGGTGAATGGATTGGAGGGGAAGGGGTGGTGAATGGATTGGAGGGGAAGGGGTGGTGAATGGAATGGAGGGGTTTCGGTGGTGAATGGAATGGAGTGGGGTGGTGATGAATGGAATGGAGGGGAGGTGATGGTGGTGAATGGAATGGAGGGGGTTCGGTGGTGAATGGAATGGAGTGGGGTGGTGATGAATGGAATGGAGGGGAGGTGATGGTGGTGAATGGAATGATGGGGAGTGGGTGGTAGTGGTGAATGGAATGGAGGGGAAGGGGTGGTGAATGGATTGGAGGGGGTTCGGTGGTGAATGGAATGGAGTGGGGTGGATGAATGGTATGGAGGAGTGGGTGGTGTTGGTGAATGGAATGAGGTGGGGCGTGGTGGTGGTGAAAGGAATGGAGGGGTGGGGATGGTGGTGAATGGAATGGAGTGGGGAGTGGGTGGTGTTGGTGAATGCAATGGAATGGGGAGTCGGTGGTGTTGGTGAATGGAATGTAAACAGGGGGTGGTATTGGTGACTGCTATGGAGTCCGCGGGGTGGTGGTGGTGAATGGAATGGAGGCAAGGAGGTGTTGTTGGTGAATGGTTTTGAGTGGGGGGTGGTGTTGGTGAATGCTATGGAGGGTGCTGGGGTTGCTGAATGTTATGGAGTTGGGGGGTGGTATTGGTGAATGGTATGGAGGTGTGGTGGTGTTGGTGAATGGTATGGAGTGGTAGTGAATGGAATGGAGGGGGTGGTGTTGGTGAATGGTATGGAGTGGGGGTGGTGGTATTAGTGAATGGTCTGGAGTGGGGGTTGGTGGTACTGAATGGTATTGGTGGTGGTGCTAGTGAATAGATTAGAGGGGGGTTGTGGTGGTGAATGGATTGGAGTGGGGGGTGGTGTTGGTGAAAGGAATGGAGGAGAGAGGGTGGTAGTGGTGAATGGAATGGAGGGGAGGGGGTGGTAGTGGTGAATGGAATGGAATGGGCGTGACTGGAATGGAGGGGGTGGTATTGGTGAATGGTATGGAGTGGTGGTGAATGGAATGGAGGGGAGGGGGTGGTGGTGGTAAATGGAACGGAGTGGGGGGGGTTGTGGTGAATGCTATGGTGGGTGTGGTGAATGGAATGGAGGAGAGGGGGTGGTGTTCTAGAATAGAATGGAGGAGAAGGGGTGGTTTTGGTGAATGGTTTGGAGTGGGGGTAGTGTTATTGAATAGAATGGAGGGGAGGGGGTGCTGGTGAATGGAATGGAGGGGGGTTGGTGGTGAATGGAATGGAGGGAAGGCGATCGTGGTGAATGGAATGGAGGGGGTGGTGTTGGTGAATGGAATGGAGGGGGTCGTGGTGAATGGATTGAGTGGGTGGTGTGTTGGTGAATGGAATGGAGGGGAGGGGATGGTGATGGTGAATGGAATGGAGGGTAGGGCGTGGTGTTGGTAATTGGAATGGAGTGGGGTGTGGTGTTGGTGAATGCTATGGAGGGTGGTGGGGTTGCTGAATGGTATGGAGTGGGGGGGGTTTATTGGTGAATGGTATGGAGTGGGGGGTGGTGTTGGTGAATGGTATGGAGTGGGGGTGAATGGAATGCAGGGTAGCGGGAGGTGAATGCAATGGAGGGGGTTGTGGTGAATGGAATGGAGTGGGGGTGGTGTTGGTGAATGGAATGGAGTGGGGAGGGGGTGATGGTGGTGAATGGAATGGAGGGGAGAGGGTGGTTTTGATGCATGGTTTTGAGTGGGGGGTGGTGTTGTTGAATAGAATGGAGGGGAGGGGGTGGAATTGGTGAATGGAATGAAGTGAGGGGCTGCTTGTTCTGAATGGAATGGAGTTGGGAGGGGGTGGTGGTGAATGGCATGGAGGGGAGTGGATGTTGTTTGTGAACGTATGGAGTGGAGGGTGGTGTTGGTGAATGGAATAGAGTGGGGAGGGGGTGGTGGTGGTGAATGGTATGGAGGGGAGCGTGTGGTGGTGAATGGAATGGAGTGGGGGGGGTGGTGTTGGTGAATAGAATGGAGGGGAGGGGTTTGTGTTGGTGAATGGAATGGACGGGAGGGCGGTTTGGTGGTAAATGGAATGGAGTGGGGGGGTGGTGTTGGTGAATGCTACGGAGGGTGCTGGGGTTGCTGAATGTTATGGAGAGGGGGGGTGGTATTGGTGAATGGTATGGAGTGGTGGTGAATGGAATGGAGGGGAGGGGATGGTGGGTTGGTGGTGAATGGAATGGAGTGGTATGGTGGTGAATGGATTGGAGTGGAGTGTGGTGTTGGTGAATGAAATGGAGGGGAGGGGATCGTAGTGAATGGAATGGAGTGGGGGTGTGTTGGTGAATGGAATGGAAGGGAGGGGGTTGTGTTGGTGAATGGAATGGAGGGGAGGGGGTAGTAGTGGTGAATGGAATGGAGTGTGTTTGGTGGTTAATGGAATAGAGCGGTGTGGTGGTGAATGGATTGGAGTGGGGGGTGGTGTTGGTGAATGGAATGGAGGGAAGGGGATCGTGGTGAATGAAATGGAGTTGGGGTGTGTTGGTGAATGGAATGGAGGGGAGGGGATGGTGATGGTGAATGGAATGGAGGGTAGGGCGTGGTGTTGGTAATTGGAATGGAGTGGGGTGTGGTGTTCGTGAATGCTATGGAGGGTGGTGGGGTTGCTGAATGTTATGGAGTGGGGGGGGTTTATTGGTGAATGGTATGGAGTGGGGGTTGGTGTTGGTGAATGGCATAGAGGGGGTGGTATTGGTGAATTGAATGGAGTGGGGTGAATGGAATGGAGGGGAGGGGTGGTGAATAGAATGGAGTGGGGGTGAATGGAATGGAGGGGAGGGGTGTTCGTGGTAAATGGAATGGAGGGGAGGGGGTGGTGAATGGAATGGAGGGGGGGTGAATGGAATGGAAGGGAAGGGGTGGTGAATGAAATGGAGGGGTGGTATTGGTGAATTGAATGGAGGCGTGATGGTGTTGAATGGAATGGAGGGGGTGGTGGTGAATAGAATGGAGTGGGGGTAAATGGAATGGAGGGGAGGGGTGTTCGTGGTAAATGGAATGGAGGGGGTTCGGTGGTGAATGGAATGGAGGGGTGATGGTGTTGAATGGAATGGAGGGGGTGGTGGTGAATAGAATGGAGTGGGGGTAAATGGAATGGAAGGGAGGGGTGGTGAATGGAATGGAGTGGGTTCGGTGGTGAATGGAATGGAGTGGGGAGTCAGTGGTGTTGGTAAATGGAATGGAGTCGGTGGGTGGTATTGGTGATTGGTATGGAGTGCGCGGAGTGGTGTTGGTGAATGGAATGGAGTCGAGGGGGTCATGTTGGTGAATGTAATGGAGTGGGGGGGTGGTGGTGAATGGAATGGAGTAGGAGGTGGTGCTAGTGAATGGAATAGAGGAGAGGGGCTGGTGGTGGTGAATGGTATGTGGCGGGGTGGTGTTGGTGAATGGAATGGAGTAGGAGGTGGTGCTAGTGAATGGAATAGAGGAGAGGGGCTGGTGGTGGTGAATGGTATGTGGCGGGGTGGTGTTGGTGAATGGAATGGAGGGGAGGGGGTGGTGGTGGTGAATGGTATGGAGGGGGGGTGGTGGTGAAGGCCACTGTACAGGATCGAATTAAACTACAGAGAGTCGTAAACAGTCAGCTCCATCATGATCACTAGCCTCTGTGGTTCCTTGAAGGAGCGATGCCTGAAACACGCGGTGTCCATCTCTAAAGACCCCCATCACCCAGGTCACGTCTTGTTCTCATTGCTAACATTGGCAAGGAGGTACAGAAGTGTGAAGGTATATGGTGAATGATTCCAGAACAGCTTCTTCTCTCTGCCATCTGATTTCTGAATGGACATTGAACCCATGAACAGATCCTCACTACTTTTTTAATTTCTATTTTTGGAATGCTTATTGAATTTAACCTTTTAATATCTATATACTTACCGTAATTCACATATTTTCTATTATTATGCATTGATTCGTACTGCTGTTGCAAAGTCAACAAATTCCATGACAAATGCTGATGATATTAAACCTGATTCTGATTCAGCCAAATCATTAGCCCATATTTTATGTCCCCTTATTGACAGTCTGTACTGTATTTACTTATGATCCGCTGTCTAATTCACAATCCATTATCCCAAATTGTACCTGGTCTAACTTTCATGACCAGTCTGTAATTGACTTTATGGCTATTGTTTTTTGGAAGACCTGGAGACTACAGTGTTAGCGAGATGCTCTTTCTTATTTATAAATAAAGTGTGTCCAATTTACTTGAGATCAACTTTAACTGAATTTCCTTACCAAATTAATTTCCCTAAAAGGGATCTATTTGAACACCTTCTGAAAATCCAAATACCCTCCACTAATTTCTCCTTATCTATTCTGCTAAGGGAAATACTGAAGGAAAAAGAACTGTTCTCAGTCCCCAAAATGTTGACTGTCCATTCATTTCCACAGATTCTTCCTGACCTGCTGATTTCCTCCAGCATTTGTGTGTGTTGCTTTGGATTTCCAAGCATCTACAGACTTTCTCATGTTTACCATTCTGATGTTTGTTAGTCTGGTGGTGAAAAAGAAGAGCTTGGTGGTTTGTCATTGACTTGGAACAACTATGTACGTGGTAGGTCTCTCAAAGAGTACCCAAACTTGGTTGTGAGTGACACAGATAACCATATCTCCAACGTGAGGGAAGGGGAGGTAAGCATCAGAGGCAACTGAATAAATGCCCTTAACTTGTGTCAGAGGCTTATAAACTAGCATTTGTTGTGGGAAGATAGGGGACAGGGAATGGACCAAAAGTGCTTATTGGGTACTGGACAAAAAAAGGTGTGAATAGAGTAATGCATGATTAATTTTAAATTTTACTTATTTACTGACATACTGCGCAGAATCGGCCCTACTGGCCTTTCAAGCCATGGTGCCCAGCAATCCCCCAATTTAAGCCTAGCTTAATTGCTGGGCAATTTACAATGACCAATTAACCTACCAACCCATATGTCTTTGGACTGTGAGAAGAAACTCCCCGGAACACCCAGAAGAAACACAAGTGTTCATGGGGAGAACATACAAACTCATTACAGACAATGGCAGGAGTTGAACCTGGGCCGCTGTTTCTGTAAAGTATTGTGCTAACCACTACGCTACCATACCACCCCCAAATAGCTCCACGTATGTTTTCTGAATCATCTCCAAAGTCTTCATTATCTCTGTATTGTGTGGGACTCAGAACTGAACACAATATTTGTCATATACACTCAGTAGCACTTTAATATCTATTTAGAGATACAGTACAGAACAGACTCTTCCAGCCCTTCGAGTGGCACTGTCCAGCAACCACCAGGAACCTCAATTTAACCCTAACTTAATCACAGGACAATTTAAAATGATCAATTGACCTACTTGGTACGTCTTTGGACTGTGGGAAGAAACCAAAGAAAACCCATACATTCCACAGGGAGGACGTACAGAGACTCCTTACAGAGGTCACTGGGACTGAACTCCTAACTCCAACACCTTGAACTGAATTAACACTGTACTAACCACCATGCTGACTTGGGATGACATGCTACAGTTGTCTAGAACATGGATTAGACTGCACTTAGGGCATTGCTCCATGCTTGAGCGTGCAGAAAATATTCACATGGATGTTGTCCAGACTGGAGATTGGTTGTGCTGGGACTGCTTCTCCTGGAATGAAGGAGGCTGAGGGGTGACCTTTTAGTTTATAAAAAGGGACATAGATAAGGTAATCACAGTCTTTTTCTACAGCTAGAGGGGTGACCTTTTAGTTTATAAAAAGGGACATAGATAAGGTAATCACAGTCTTTTTCTACAGCTAGAGGGCATAGGTTTGTGAGAGGAGATATAGATTTATAGGGGATCTGAGGAACTCCCCATGTTTTTCCACATACAGGGTGCTTGGTACATGAAACAAGCTGCCTGTGGAAGTGGTGGAAAGTGGCAGGTTCAACATTAGAGTTTAAAATATTTGGAAAGATGTGCAAGTAGGAAAGTTTTAGGGACATGGGCCAAATGCAAGAAAATGGGACTACCACATGCATCTTGATTGGCATGGACGAGTTGGGCCACAAGGCCCTGACGACCCTATAATAATCCAACTGGGCCAAACTAACTTCATCAACTTTCAGACTGACCTTCTGCTCTTGTACTCTCTGTCTCTGTTCATAAAACCCAGGATCCTGTATGCAATTTTACTCGTGCTCTCAACTTGTTACTTTCAATTAATAATGCACACACAATATATTCCAGCTGAGGCTGTAATGCTCAAGTTCAGTGCAAAAGCAAATAAAATGTTATAATGAAAAAAAGATGTTAAATACTCGATCTAATTGCTGGTAAGCAGGTGATGCATTGTTCCTTCACATAAACTGGACAATTCAACTGTCTGCCACCAGATACTCACCAGGTGAGATACTCATGGGTCGCACCCTTACAATGAAGTTGAGTCTTGGGCATCCCAATTTGGAGGGGAGGATAATGCAAAAAGAAAAGTAATCAGAAGATATGAATCCTAGCTCAGTGACTGGAGAAGTAATTTCAGATAGGAGAATGGGCAAGAGTGTCCAAATCTCATAGCCAAATTTAACCATCAAGGTATACTATACAAGTGTTGGGTCCAGAAATTATGTGGTAAAAAAAATCAAAGGTAGATAGCAATGCTTTCAGAACAGACATTGAAGAAAAGATCAAGCATACCTGCTTTATTGAGCTCCTAGAGAATTACAAATTCATGATCACACCTGAATTTTAATTTAGAGATACAAGAGAAAGCAGATGCTGGAACCCAGAACAACAATCTACTGGAGGAACTCAGCAGGACAATGGGGGCATGGGGAAAGAACTGACAACATTTTGCATCAAAACCCCACATCAGGACTGAAAGTGGAGAGGGAAGGCGACCAGTATAAAGAGGAAAAGGGGAGTGGTAAGACAAGAGTCTTTGGTGGTTGGTGGACTGAGGAGGGGTGGAAGTCGACAGGTTGTTTCTGGTGGGAGATAGGAGGGGGATGGGGTTGAAGTGGCAGATGAGATGATAGATGGTGGTAGAAAGAGAAAGAAAATGAAGATAGATGGTGTGAGATGCCCAGGTTAAGCAAGAAATATTTACAGAAATCAAAAAAGGATGGTGGTTTGGCAATGCCAAACTTAAGGTTCTATTATCAGGCAATTAATATTTGATATTTAACATTCCAGACACAATATGTGGATGAAATTCAACGTCCACGATGGGTGAACCTTGAGTGCGAGTCTGTACAGGGGTTCTTATTGGCTTCTATTTTAGGAGCCTCGCTTCCCTTTGCACTCACTAAACTGAATAAAACAAATGACTAATCCAATAGCTAAACATACAATATGAATATGGTTTCAATTTTGTAAATTTTTTGGATTGAATAAATTTATCCTATTATATCTAATTTTTTCTTCCAACCATCCACTACTGATGAAGCTTTTCTTTTATGGAAAATGAAGGGAATAACATGTTTTCGTGATTTACTCATGGATAACTGTCTCATGTCTTTTGAACAGTTGTCTAATAAATATAATTTGCCTAGATCACGTTTTTTCAGATATTTTCAGATTAGGAACTTTTTGAATGTTATTTTACCTTCTTTTCCGATATCACATCAAACTGAAATAACAGGAAAAAAAATTTAGGTTTAAACCCCTGTCAGAAGAGTTTAATAGCAACTATTTATGATCTGATTATGAAAATACGTCTAGGTACATCTGATAAAATTAAGTATGAATAAGAAAGAGAACTTCAGGTACTCTTACCTATAGAGAAATGGGAGAAAATTCTCCAACTAGTTAACACTTCTTCAATGTGTGCTAGACACACTTTGATACAATTTAAGGTGGTTCATGGGGCCCATATGTCTAAGGATAAGGTAGCTCGTTTTTATTGCCATATAAATCCTGTCTGTGACTGATGTAATTCTGAGGTAGCTTCCTTGACATGTATGTTCTGGTCTTGTCCTCTTTAGGAAAAATATTGGAAAGACATTTTTGATATTTCAGTAGTTCTGCATATTGATTTACAACTTCATTCTACTACAGCAACTTTTGGATTACCAGTGATAGACTCCAGTCAATTATTCCCTTCAGCTTGCCGTTTGATTGCATTTGTTACATTAATAGCCAGAAGATCTAATCCCCCTACTACATTTCAATGGTTTTTCCAAACTATAACATGTTTAAACTTGGGAAAAATTAGGAGTGGCGCTATTGACCCTTCAGTTAAATTTGAAGAAACTTGTAGGCCATTTATTCAACATTTTCATATGATGTAAGCTTTCCTTTTCTGAATCCTTCTCAATAACTTTTTGTTCGTGTATAGAGGAACGGAGTTAATAATAATGATCTTAACCGATGAAACATGGCAGCCCAGCTTTTGTTTTGTTTTGTTTTTATTTTGTGTTTTTTTTTAGTTTAGGCGGATTTTTTTTCTGTATAAAATATTTTTGAATCGTTTTCATGTTCAGTTACTAAGAGATTGGGAGGCTTAGATTACACATGTTACTCGGTGTCTGTTTCTGTACACATTAACCGTTATTAATGTAATCCCCATCTCTTTGTATAATTATCATTGTGATGTTTATCTATTCAAAACTTAATAAAAAAGATTGAGAATGAAAGATGGCGTGAGGTGGAGGGAGGGCATTATGAAGATTGGAGACTGCTGCTGGAGGGAGATAATCAGGCACACAAAGGGCTACATGTGCTGGATCCTATTAAGTGAGGGAGGTGATATATGAAAAATTAGGGGAGAGGTGAATGGCAGATGGAACCAAACTTCAAATTTTGAATTTGGGGGAACTTGTGACTGAATCATGTGTGTAATTGTAACAGTCGGCGATGGAATCAGAAGGGGCACAGGGACAAAGATGGATGTTAGGGAGTGGGGAGGGTTATTGTGGAAAAGGGGACAAAAATGGGAGGACCTGAGGAAGACTGAAAGGAGGTGTGGGGGAGGGGTCAGTGGAAATTGAAGGTAATGTTTTATAATTGTCACATGTACAAAGAGACAGTGTAAAGTTATGTTTGTGTGCTTCTTAGATCATTTCCATAATCAGTACAGCAAGGAAGTACAGAAGAATCAGTAACAATGTTCCAGTTAGAGAGAAGATGCACTGCTGGTAGTTCAATGGGATGCAATGGCCATGACAAGGTAGAATGAGAGACTGAGCATTCTTTATTGTACAAAAGTCTTAAAACAACAGGATGGAAGCTATCCTAAAGCCTGGTAGCACATGTTCTCAGGGGTTCTGTAATTTCTGCCTGATGGATCGGACAACAGAAGATGACCAGACTGGGGTCTTTAATTGTGTTGTCGGCTCTCCCATGGCAGCAGGACGTGTAGACAAAGTCAATGGAGAGGAGGTTAGTTTTTGCGTTCACAACTTCCTGCAAGTTCTTGTATTCTTAGGCAGAACAGTAACCAAACCAAGTTGTGATCCATCTAAATAGGGCGCTTCCTATGGGTGAATCTATAAAAATTGATGAAGGTCATTGTAGGCATGCTGAATTTCCTTGGCTTTCTGCGGAAGTATAAGTGCTGGTGGGCTTTCTTAGCCAAAGCATCTATGTGGTTGGACCAGGACAAGTTATTGGTGATATTTACACCAAAGAACCTGAAGCTCTCAGCCATCTCTACCTCAGCACCATTGACACGGACTGGGGTGTGTACTCTATCACATCCCCTGGAGTCTATGACTCGCATTCTGTTTTGTTGACACTGATGGAAAGATTGTTGTCTTGGTACCACAGCATTTTGCTGTCTTTCTCCTTCCTGTACTCAGGCTTCCCTTTGGTTGAGACCCACCCACTAAAGTAGTGTCATCTACAACTTCTGGATAGAATTAGAACAGAATCTGGCGACACCAGAGTGACGATTAAATTAAGGGGCTAAGGACAAGGCTTTGGGGGGCACTAGGAAAAAGGGAGAAAAAACACAGACAAGAGGGTTACCTAAAATTGGAAGACTCAATGTTCTTGTCATTAGTTTACGTCTGCCAGGCAGAATGAGATGTTGATCCTCAGTTTCTTCCCACAGATGCTGCTCTACCTGCTGAGCTCCTCCAGCAGATTACCTGTTGCAAGAAACTGTAAACTTTATGTTCATAGATGTAAAGATATTCACCTGTCATTTATCCAGGGGAAACAAGGTGGTACATATGGTGCAATGTCTACCTTGCATTAAGTTTGTGGGGTCCCTATTATTTGAATGCTCTGTGTCATATGCTTAACCATGGCTATATCATACATATGATTTAATTATTTATCGAGATGAAGTGCAGAACAGGCCCTTCCAGCCTTTCAAGCCATGCTGCCCAGCAATCCCCTGACTTAATCCTAGCCTAATCACAGGATAATTTACAAAGCCCAATTAATCTACCAACTGGTATGCTTTTGGACTGTGGGAGGAAACCTGAGCACCTGGAAGACTGTCAAACAACCAATATACCAAAAAAAAAGAACAAATCATGCAAATGATAAAACTAAACAAATGAAATTCAGAAATTCATAAATAAATGACATTCAGCACTAAAAAAGAACAAATCATGCAAATGATAAAACTAAACAAATGAAATTCAGAAATTCATAAATAAATGACATTCAGCACTAAAAAAGAACAAATCATGCAAATGATAAAAAGTAAACAAATGAAATTCAGAAGTTTAAGATTATCCATCTGTACTGGGCTTGTCCTAGCCTAGAGAAATTCTGGAGAGAAGTCTTTTTGTCTTTATCCCATATTCTTAATTGCCACTTAGAACCTAACCCTCTGATTGCCCTTTCTTGTACCTTAGGTGAGGCAGACATGCATTTGAGTCTGACCAAACGTCGAACATTATCTTTTGCCTCTCTTTTGGCCAGACACTTAGTTCTCCTCAGGTGGAGAGATGTTGCCCCACTCACTCATGCTCAATAGCTTAATGATATTATGTCGTGTTTAGACTTGGAAAAAATTCATTACTCACTTCTCAATTCAGACATAAAGTTCCAAAAGGTGTGGGGACCTTTTCTTGAATATTTTCATAACTCCCCTTTAGATTAAGCTTATTCTTTTTAATCCCTTACTTTCAGCTTTTCTTCTCTCTGTAAGTTTTAAGGTTTCTTTTTGATGGGAATTACATTATAGTTTTGGTAGTAGGCATTATAATTTTTAAATTTATATTTACAGCTGTGTGGTCGAACGCTCCGATTATTTTTTTTACATATTGTAATGGTTGGCCTGGAGTTTTATAGTGGGAGTGTGGGGAGGATACTAACTTTATATGATTTTATTCTGGGTGCTGTTTCCTTATTGTTATGAATTATGTATTTGATACACTTATTTTGCTCTATTAATCTTCACTTTGTAGTTGGGTTTTTTTGTTTGTAATTGTTTTGTAGAAATGCATAAAAAGTTATTTAAAAAAAAGAAGTTCATGGAAGTGATGACACAGCTACGAAGCCAGTCATCACTGCAGCCAGTCCTGTTAACTTTAGGACACTGCTTCATTTCTGTGTGGAGATGAGTAAACCTGCCTGAAAGGCAAGCTGAACACTGGCCTATCCCACTCCTTTGGCCCCAATACCCTGACCTTTGCAATCTGACCTGTTGCGCTTAAATGGAACTCCTAGCCTAATCAAGCGGCAATTTACAATGACCAATTAAATTAATAGCTGGTACATCTTTGGACGATGAGAAGAAACTGGAGCACCCAGAGGAAACCCATTTGGTCACAGGGCAAATGTACAAATTCCTCCAGGCATCGGTGGGACATGAACCTGGGTATCCTGTACTATGGAGCATTGTGCTAACTACTACATTATATTTCAGGTCTGATGAGTATCAACTGCTACAATAAAATTTAAGTTAAAGAACCCAACACACTGCAGAACCTGACAGTTAGCATTGATTTGAGTAACTTTTATGATTACTGTAACTTAGAAAGTGAAAGTCAAGGGTTTGAATCTAGTAATGATTCAGCTTTTTGGGAAGTCAGAAATTTTCAATGCGTTGTGTTTACTTGGGTGTTAGCATCTGTGAAACATTCAGCACTAAAAAACCACAATTGCACAGTATTTTTAGCACAGAATCATCTCATGTACAGCTGATAAGTTCGTGCCCCCTCTTCCATCTGTCCCTTTCTCACCACACAGTGGAGAATGTAATGCTAATGATATAAAAAAGAACTTTCATTCCATTTCAAAAATAGGGCTCTAGCTCACCCACACAACCTGAAACAAATGTAATTCATCTGCCTCTTCATCTACTCACAAAGGTTAAGATATTGTTATTGAATGCGTATTCTCTCTTTCTGGCCTTTATCGTTCACTCAAAAGCACTGCACAACTCACCATTGTTTTCCTTTCAATGTTTGAAGTATAAACTACGACGATGTCATTGAGAAAAAAAAACCCCTGCATATGGCTATTGTACTGCAAAGAGTGACCTGACCAAGTTTACTAGAATTAACAAATAGGAATGGACTTGAAGAGAAGTGGCTGTCAGTAAAATAGAAATAGTTTTACTAACTGGAAAGGGTTAAAAGAAGCATATGTCATAAGGTGAGTGGAGTAGATAGAAAAGACAATTTGGAATGGAGTGATAAGAGGATATCTGTATTAATTGACAAGGAATAAGTAGGGAGATTATAGCCTTAACTGTTTATTTGTTTATTTTGAGATACAACATAGAACAGACCCTTCCAGCACTTCAATCTGAACTGCCTAGCAACCCATCGATTCAAAGTTCAAAGTACATTTATTAACAAAACATGCATACTGTACACCACCTTGAGATTCACCTCCTGACAGGCAGCCAAAAAACAGAGAAACTCAATAGAACCTGTTAAAAAAGGAGACCACCAAACACCCAATGAGCAAGTAGAAAAAGGGCATTTTGTGCAAACAATAAAAAGTAAACAAATAACATTCAGAACTAAAGGTAACCATGGTGCCCCAGTTATAGTAGCAGGAAGGTGAACAATGGTTTTGGGGAGCAGTTGCTAGGCTAAAGTGGAGCACAAACTTCCAATGATTTGCTGTTGTTAGTCTAAATTCTCCACAGGAAAGTTCATTCAAACTTTTATTTTTGTGTACACCTGGATCATAACTACCCTAGATGTGTTTATTTAATGGAAGTGGCCTTTTCATTGTCACTCCAATCCATTGTTGAGCAATGCTGCTGTTAGCTTGTTTTCACAGTAATAACTAACTCAGTACAAGCCTACGGTGAGAGGATTACATAAATAAATGAAGTAGGTAAGACCCTTATTTTGAGCAACGAATGAAGACATTGAAGGCAAACTTGCAAAATTTACCAACGATCCAAAAACACAATGGAGTCAATAGCGAAGAGGACACAAGATTGCTGTAAAGAATATAGATAACTTTAGAGCATGGGTGAAAGCATGTCAATTAGAGGTTAAACTAAAAATATGAAATTGACTATTTTGGCAGGAACATAAAGATGAAGTATACTATTTAAATATCAAATTCTGAGAAGTAGAAGTGCTTTGATGCCCAATTTTCAAATGGCTTGTATACAGGCACTATAAAAAATTAGAAAATCTAACAGAATGTTATTGTTCATTTCGAGAGGAATTTAATACGAAAGTTGAGAGATTATGCTTGAGTTATAAACAGCATCAGCAAGACCACATCTTGAGCACTATGTATGGTATTGATCTCCTTCTTTAAAAATAATGTTAATAATGGGGGCGTTAGGGGAAACAGAAATTGTTGGGAGACATTCAAGACTCTTGGGGGGCAGTAAGCTGCACCCTAACTTGAGGCATGAGACCTGACTGACTATTAGCAGTAAGCACTTGTCGTCACAACATGTCTGAAACTCTGCAATCTCATCCAACCTTACCAACCAAACACACATTATTTGGAATACATAAATTAGCAACCCAACAATTCCCCTTGACTCAGAGCATAGATCAAATTCATGCAATTTAACAGTTGGTAAGTCAAGCACAACCTCTCAACTTTCCCTGCATATCTACAGAAAATAGGTCATGCAACAAGACAGCACTAGCCAGAGCCAAATGGTGAAATACAGTCAATCAATGAACCTTCTGACCCCAAGGATTCCTGCTGGAGTATTCAAAGCAACCTTGGCTTCACATGCATAGTCAAGAACCATGTTTGAGGATTACGAGACCTTTTGTGACTGGTCAATCATGCTAACTGGAATAGTATAAAGATAGCTTGCCAAACACCAGCTCTATTCCAATTAATGTTCAGGTTCCAATCTGAATCCTTGCCAACGTAATTTTCACTTTTGTGACTTCTTCATCTTCATCTCACTGTTCCTTCATATACCGTCGTTCCATCCGTGTCAGCTCACTGCCATCATCAACATCCGATAGGCATTCCCAGTTTGTGTTAATTTTTAATTTTAATTTTACCCTATTAAGTCAAGTCAAGTCAAGTCTATTGTCATTTCGACCATACACTGCTGGTACAGTACACAGTAAAAACGAAACAACATTCCTCCAGGACCCTGGTGCTACATGAAACAACACAAAACTACACTAGACTATGTGAGACAGCACAAGGCTACAGTAGACTATGTAAAACAACATAAAAACTGCACTAGACTACAGACCTGCACAGGACTACATAAAGTACACAAAACAGTGCAGGGCAGTACAATAATTAATAAACAAGACAGAAGGCACAGTAGAGGACAAATTACTATATAATAATAAATGATGTAGATGTCAGTCTAGGCTCTGAGTATTGATGGCCTGGGGGAAGAAACTGTTGCACAGATGGATAAATACATATGGTGTGAACTCTATGAATCTGAAGGTGGTGAACCCTTGGAGTCTAATCCTACTAAGAAGCAGAAACTCCAGAAAGTGCATCAATACAATGTTACATACCCGGAGTATGGATTTACTCTGTTCCCGTCAGATCAGTGATGCCCTATGTGTCTTATTTGCAATTCTGGACTGTCTAACAAAGTCATGAAACCATCAAGATTGTAGGAACACTTCTGTACAAGACACCCTGAAAAGACTACTTATGGTATAACTCAGTTCCGTGAGAATGAAAGAAGCATTTAAAAACCATTGCACACTCAAGTCATTTGCCAACAAGGTTACAAATGACCTTGATAGTGGTCTCATTGTTTCTTATAACATTTCCAAAAATGATAGCAAAGTATGGAAAATCTCATACAGTTGATGAAAGATTAATAATGCCTACTTTATCAGAACTGCTCACCACTGTTCTCAAAATGGGTACCAGTATTTTAAAATAATTTCCTTCGAGTAATAACTCTAGCTTATTTTATTGACAAGATGAGTGATGACCTTGAGTATTAGCAATGCACACAGCTACAAAAAACTGAATTTGGGATACAACTGGATGAGTCAACTGTGCGAGACAAGACATTGCTAATGGCATATGTATGGTTTATCAAAAATGGAAAAGTTTATGAGGAGATTCTCTTTTGTAAAAGGTTAAAAACAAATATCAATGGAGAATCAATCTACAACAAGCTCAAAATGTATATTGAGGTTCCAAAAGTATTCCAATTAGGAACATGATTTCTTGTGCAACAGATGCGACAGGTCACCATGTTGGTTTAGTGGCATTAATGAAAAAAGAAATTCCAAGTCTGTTTGCAATCTGTTTTGTAATTCATCATCAACATCTTGCAGCCAAAATCCCTAGCCAGTGACTTTCTACAAGCGTGACTCTTGTAATATCTGCTATCAATAAAACGACAGCTCATCCATTAAATAGCAGAACATTTTACCAGTTATGCCAAGATAACAATGAAGACCTTAAACACTTGCCTCTTCACACTGAAGTGCGTTGGTTGTCAAAAGGCTGCTGCTTAAAATGTTTCTTTTTGACACTATGCTTGAACTTTTGCTCAAAGTCAACAAGAGCTGGGGAAACAAGATTGAACTTCTATGTAGAGATGTAGCATACCTAACTGATCTATATGGCAAAATGAACATTATAAATCTAAAACTGCAGGGTGGGAATTTCAATTTAATCCAGGCAGAAAAGTACAGTGTCCACTTTTATCAGAAAATTGGAAATATATAAGCAAAACGCTTCACTCTTCTTTCCTGCTTGGGAAATATGGCACTCTCTTTTAAAGATGCTGGGTTACCAGAGTACAGCTTACATCTGCAGTCACTGAAGAAGGATTTTTAGAATCGATTCAAAGATTTGAATGATCTGGAAATTCCGGACTGAGTAATTAACCCATTTCTTTGCAAGGTGGAAGAACAGGAAGAGAGCTTGCAAGAAGAAATTAATGAAATTCAGAATGATGAAGAAGCAAAAATGCTTTTCAAAAATGCCATTTTTTTTGTGGAATGTGGCTACAGTGTCATATGGAAGTTTCCTGGTCTTTGGAGAAGAACCAAATTACTCTTCATTGCACTCCCATCCTCCTAACTTGTTGAAAGAGGCTTCTGTGCAGTGAACCACACACTCACAAAAAACAGAAACCGCTTGGACATTGTTACGTGTGGGGACTTAAAGGTTGTCACAACTTGAACCATATATTCCAACTCTTGCTAAAAACCACCAAGCTCAAGGATCACATTGATATTGAAGCTGTTGTATAGCACACAGGTACAGGGTATGCTAGGTTTAAAAACAAATAAAAATTTAAAGTGGAATAATTTTTCTCATGTTAGTATAAGGTAGACATGTTTTTACACTATGGGGCACCAGAAAGTATGTTCTGACTAAGAGGAGTGTTTGCATGCATGAAGGTGCTTTGGGGGGGTTGTATTAACAAGTATGAATGTGCTTTGGGGGGGCAATAGGCTAAGAAAAGGTTTGGAAAACACTGGTTTAGAGTGATAAAGTTCTTGACTGAAACATATAAGATCCACTGGAGCCTTGACAAGGAGAATATTTAAGACAGAGCTAGATTCTTGATAAACGAGGTGATGGGTTACTCTGGATAGACTGAGATATGGAACTGAGGTTACAGTCAGGTCAGCCACAACCTTACTGCGTGATGGGACAGGCTTGAGAGCTGCTCCTCCCCTCCTAATCTGTATGTTCGTATCTACAACTTTCAACCTTTCAATCTCTCTTTTCACCTTTAAAACACACATTAAAATACACCAAATTTTTAATCATCTGCCTAATGTCTCCTTATTTTTTAATTTTTAAAAATAAATTTATTTTATTGAGACACAGCACAGAATAAGCCCTTCCAGCCCTTCAAAACACGCCAGCCGACAATCCCTGGTTTAATCTGAACTTAATCACAGGACAATTTGCACTGACCAATTAACCTACCAACTGGTACATCTTTGGACTGTGGGAGGAAATCAGAGCACCTGGAAGAAACCGATGTAGTCACTGGGAAAACACACAAACTCCTTATAGAAAGTAGCGGGAATTGAACCCGGTTCACCTGTCCTGTAAAGTGTTGTGCTAACAACTATGCTACTGTGCCACCTCTTCTTGTAAGAGTTTATGTAACTCATGGTCAAATTTTATTTAGTAATACTTTTATGGACCACCTGAGGACAATTCAGAGATGCTATATTGAAACAATGGGCTGGAAATTCTACATTTACATGGTGTAGAATTGAGGGTGGACTAAAGCTGTGCCCTGCTGAGATGGTGAGATACTTCCTCTCTTTCATTTTACGAGATTATAGAGGACAAAATATTGTAGCTATTTTAAATTTCAATTGATCTAAAGTAATTTAGAAAAGGCTAATGAAGGTCACTCAAACCATTTTACTACAATTGTTTACAAGTAAATAAGAATTACGTTTGATAATGAAGCTCTGCACAATTAACATCAAGGTTAATTATGCCAGCTTTAATAAAAGATAGCTGGAATAACTACTGCCTGTTTTATCCTTGTACACACAAACCTCACTGAGGATCTAAACTGGACCCAATATATTGATGCAGCTACAAATAAGGCACAAAGAAGCCATATTACATTTGGGTTTGAGGAGATTTGGTATGTCACTAAAGACACTTGCAAATACCATGGAAAGCAATCTAAATGGCTACACTATCTGACATTGGGGGGCAGGGAGCTACCGCATAAAATCAGAATAGGCTCAAAATGACATAAACTCAGCTCCAGTACGGGCACCAGCCTCCATAGTATCCAGGACAACTTCAAGGAGTGGTGCCTCAAAAAGGCAGCGTTCATCATTAAGGATCTCCATCACTAAGGTCATGCCTTATTCTCATTGCTACCATCAGGGTGGATGTACAGAAGCCTGAAAGTACACACTCAACAATTCAGGAACAGCTTCTTCTCCTCTGGCATCTGACTTTTGAATGGGCACTGAACCCATGACACTTCCTCACTACATTTTTGTTTCTATTTTTTGCACTACTTATTTAATATAAATACTTACCATAATTCACAATTTTTTCTATTGTTATCTATTGCATTGTACTGCTGCCACAAAGACATAAAAATTCACAATATTCCAACGATGAAGATGTTGCTTAACAAGAAACAGACTGCACAGTTTCTATCTTGAGGAAACAATCTAGCCACCGGGTGTCCTCAGTAGACTGTGACATTCCCTCGTGATAACTGGACTACATTTTCTGTTGTGATTTTCCTTAACATGTATGTCATTTCCCCTTCATATCTCACATATGTGATGACATCATTAACAACCATGATTCCCAATTTTGACTAGATAACAGAAAGTTGATCTAAATGTTGAAACTGCAACCTCTGTTAGTCAGGCAGTATCTATGGAAATGAATATGCAGTCGATGTATTGGGCCAAGACTTGAAAGGAAGGGGGGAGATGCCAGAATAAAAAAGGTGGTGGGAGGAGAACGGGTATAGCTAGGTGATAGGTGAAGCCAGGAGGATAGGAAATGTAAAGGTCTAGAAAGGAAGCAATCCGATAGGAGAGGAAAATAGACCATTAGAGAAAGAGAAGGAAGGGGGGGACCCAGGGGGAGGTGATAGATAGATGAGAAGAGTTTAGAGGCTAGAGTGGGGAACAGAGGAAGTCCACTCTCCTCTCCTATCAGATTCCTTTCTCTATAGCCCTTTACTTTTCCCATGTTTGCAATCTTTGTTGTTTACCCACAGTAGAACAAGGAATAAACCTCATAGGAAGTTAGGAACAACACACACAAAATGCTGATGGAACACAGCAGGCCAGGCAGCATCTATAGGGAGAAGCACTGTCGACGTTTCGGGCCGAGACCCTTCATCAGGACTCGTCGTATGTACTTGCTAACCTGTTAATGTAGACATTTTTTGCATAAGCATGACCAGTCTTGTGTTCCTCTTTTTACATTCTGCCATTTCTCTCAAATTCAACCCTCAGCTGCAGTTAATACGTATCTTTGCAACAGACCCTTAAGAAATTAGTGGAAAATCCCCATAAAGCTATCTTCTTATGATATGTTGAGATTGCCAATGATATTTCTTCTAAAAATAAGTTTAAAGGATGACTCTGAACTGAAATTTTAGAATAGTTCCCTCTGTGTATGATCCTCTACTATCAATATTTAGATTTCCCATGATTTAAATATGATGTTTCTTCGCTGAAGAAGGATCTTGGCCCAAAATATCAACAATCTATTAATTTCCATACATGTTGCCTGATCTGCTGAGTTCCTTCAGCATCTTGTGTATGTTGTTACTAATTGAAATGTTTGCAACTTCCTCACTTATCTTATTTACAACAAGATCTTATTTATGGAAATAATTTAATACTTCTTATTACTTCTTTTTCCTTTCAAATTCAAATCTAATTGCAATTCAAGCATGCATGAATACAGCTTAATGAAACAGCATTTCAATCCTTCTTTCCTGCAGGCAATGATTCTTACCAGTATACAACACAGCAACGTTCCATTTCTTCACCCAAGCATGCTTTATAAGCAAATTCTTCCTTATCTTGTATAAACAAATACATTTCCTTGATGAAAACACAAAATGCTGGCAGAACTCAGCAGGCCAGACAGCATCTATGGGAGGAGGTAGTGTCAACATTTCCTTGAAGGATTGTTGGTAACATCAGAAACAAAAAAATAATGAATCACCTAGCTTAAGCTTGTCACAACCATTGTTAATATCAACATTGACAATCAGTTTGAGGTTAGTTAGTAGCTGAGATAAAGAACAAAATTCTAATGAACTACCATCTCGCTGAGAAACCAGCTGTCACCATTTCTTCCATTTTTGTTGTGGGCATCAAAAAGTATCATGATATGCATACTGAAGAACTTTGGATAATACTTCTGTATGTACTTGCTAACCTGCTAATAGAGACATTTTTTGCATAAGCATGACTAGCCTTGTGCTGGCAGATGATTGTGTCTCGGCCCGAAACGTCGACAGTGCTTCTCCCTATAGCTGCTGCCTGGCCTGCAGTGTTCCACCAGCATTTTGTGTGGAGTCCTGACGAAGGGTCTCGGCCCGAAACGTCGACAGTGCTTCTTCCTGTAGATGCTGCCTGGCCTGCAGTGTTCCACCAGCATTTTGTGTGTGTTGCTTGAATTTCCAGCATCTGCAGATTTCCTCGTGTTTGCTCTAGGAAGTTAGGAACTCTAGATGATTTAAAGAAACTTCAATTTTGTACTGATTTCCATTTGCTGCCTTTTGTAAATATGCGACAGTAATGAAAATTACCCTCTCTGCGCACTGTGTGCCTCAGTGAAGATGCTGTCATCTGTGGCCCCCAACTACTGCTGCAACTAAATCAGGCCTCTCTCATTGTATTTGGAGATGGGGATATCACAGATGACTATACTGTTTAAATCTTCTTTCCTTTTCAGCTCTCAGTTGTCCCTTACCTCATCATTGTTCTCTTTCTCTTCCATTACCACTGGCCTTCAGTTTTTTTTCCAACTGTCTACACTGCTTGGCTTATAAAAGTGCAGCCATTCCTAGAGGGCACTCTTGCTTTTGTACACACTTACTTGGAACCTTCTTGTTACGAGTGCAAAGAACTATAGTTAGTGTTTTCTATCTTCGTAGCTTGGTCCTTAGGATCAAAGATGATTTGCTTCCTCTCCAGTTTTCTTACTCCTGAAGTATTTAATGAGGTCAATATGTCAGATAAAATCCTGTAAAAAGAAAGTGCAAAAGTAAAATCAAAATAAGCTTTTGGACTTCTCTACGATTCATGGAAATTAGCTAAATAGCACCATTTTCATGTTTTAATTTCTATGTCACTGTGTGCATTATGTGCTCATACCTTCCACAGATGGAGCAGGAGGCACCTGGTGAGGCAGATGGATGCTCTATTCCTTCTGCATTTATGCAAAGTATCAGAAGCTTATGCAAATTCCTCTCACCCCCCCCCCCCCCAAGAGCACTTGACACACTCTATGACCATTGGAATACAGTCGGCCCTCCTTATCCGTGTGATTCAGCCAACCGCGGATTGGGAAAACCCGGAAGTTCTCTCTCCAGCACTTGTTGTTTGAGCATGTACAGATTTTTTTTTCTTGTCATTATTCCTTAAACAATACAATATAACAACTATGTACATAGCATTTACATTGTATTAGGTATTAAAAGTAATCTAAAGATGATTTAAAGTATACAGGAGGTCCTTAAGTTGGATTTGTACGTTAGACGGAACAAGTACATCCGGTATTATTTAGCATCAGTTAGTCAAACGTTTGTCTTAATACAGTATATAGTATATATTTTACCTGTCAATGCATAAAAATACTTAAGAAACATATGTATTTCAATAATTAAACCACTGCATTGCTTAGTAATAATTGTAGTTTTCATCAGTGTAGGGCCTTTCAAATGCTCCCTTACTCTCACTTTTTCCTTTAAAATTATTCCAATCATTGACCGACTGTAGCCTAACGCTTTTCCAATAACCAATGGCGCTTTATTATTTCCACTTTATTTTCAACTGTGATCGTTTTCTGTCAACCGAACAGAAACACTGCGGATTCAGCAGTAGCTGCGGGCGGCAGGTCCAGAGCTCCCCCGGGTCCTAAAGTCCACCCGCACTCAGACAGATTAAATAAGGGACTTGAGCATCCGCGTTCTTTGGTATCCGCGGCGGGGGGGGGGGGTGGAATTCCTGGAACCAATCCCCCGTGGATAAGGAGGGCCGACTGTATTTAAGTATTCCATGCCAATAGTATAATTCCAGTCACTGTTCCATCTAAGCTGCATGGACATGCAGATTCGTAGTTACTGAAGTGCTTCTCCGCACATAGCCTTTGCTGCTGCACAACTTGAATTTTCTTTTATAGTATGTTTGAAATCTATTGTATGTTAATAAAATTGTGAAATACTCTAATTAATTAGGTTAATGAATATAATCCATAAATTTTCTAAGTAATAAACATACGAGCCTTTACTTTGAAACATATTGGAGCTGCACCGTATTACACCGTCAGTGTTTCAAGTTACAGCACTGTTACAAATTGTGACAATAAACACAGAATGGAAGTCGTTTGCTCATTGTTAATGAACTGCAGGCTTGCTGAACGCTGATACTGTGTAAGTTTAAAAGTTTATTTTCTTTATTGTGTTGTATTTCTTTCAAACCAATTAATAAATAAAATCAAAAGTATGCTATTTTTCAATTTTCATTCCAAATATTCATAGTATGTATTTTACAAAAAAACCCATTTAAAGTGCCGCACAGTTTTCGGCCCCTGTAAAGATTTCTTACTCAGAGCAATGGTTGGCCTGCACATCTGTAAAAAAAAATCAGAAGGGACGCTGAATCTAATTGTTTCCAGTGTAATTCTTTCAGCTTCCTGCGTTAACTAGAGATTGGAAACATATTGCCTGAAAGGATAGTAGAGGGCTGGACAACCACCTGTGAAGCCATGAAGTACAAAGTTATGGGCCAAGAACTGGGAAGTGAGATCGATAAAGCCTAGTTTTGGTTATCATGGACATAAGGGTGAAATGGCCTTCTTCTATACCACAGATTTTTTGTTAATAATATGAATCTGTGCTGGGACCTCAGCTATTTACAATTCCTATCAATGACTTCGCTGAAAGGTTGACTGAAGTGTAGTAAAATTTGCTGATGACAGAAAAATAGATGCAAAATTAAGTTGTGAGGATAACACAAATAAAAATCTGCAGAAGGGCACTAGATAGACAAGAGAGTAGAAAAAGATGGCAGATAGAGTACATCAATGGAAATGTATGAGAATATCATTTAAATAATGTGAGACTTTAAACATTGGGGCACGGAGGGATCATGTCTCTCATGCAGGTACAGCAAGTAAAAGGCAAATTAAACTTTGGCCATTATTATGGGGCCATGTATCTCAGAAATACAAACATAAGAAATAGGCTTGCTGCAACTATATAGGGTTTTGGTGGTGAAGTTCTGTCTCCTTAGAAAAGGAGGAGGTGGCGCAATAGATTGTTTCCTGGGATAAGGGATTACCTATAGAAAAAAAAGACAGAGCAAAATTATTCTACAGTCTCAGGAGTTTAGAAGAATGAGAGATTTCAATGAAACACACAATATTCTTGGGGGGGGGGCTTGATATAATTATTTGATGACAATGAAGATGGTTCTCATTTGCTACATTTTACCTTTTACTGCTGTTATTAATATACATGTGCAGATCTTTATAATCACATTATGCAATATAATTTGTAAATTTGGACACTTTCCTGTCAAACCCCACATCCCAGTCATGGATGTACAATATAGAAGAAACCTCTCATTGAACTGGACCTTGTGGAATTCTGCTGGCTAATTCCATGGCTTATAAGCATTGTCAGGGAACATCTAGTACTTTAAATGCAAAAATTATATCAATGTAGTGTACATTAGGCACCCTGTCCTTAGATGTCAGAAAGCAATGATAAAACAAATGGGCAATTTCAGAAGCAACTTTGTATAATTCATATTATATAAAAATACGACACAGAGGTAAACCATTTGTTCTGCCACTCAGTTTGATTATGGCTGTCCTTCTACATGTTCATTTCCTGGCCTCATACTCATAGGGACAAAACAAGAAATTACAAATAGGTGAGCCTTACATTAGTGGTAGGAAAATTACTGAGGAAGATTCTGAGAGATAAGATTAATTTACATAGGAATAACATGGAATTGTCAGGGAGTGGTAAACTCATTTAGAAGATTAAGGCATGTGGTATACATGGAGGTTTAGCAGACCGAATTCAAAATCTGCTTGGCCATAGAGGACAGAGAGCAGTGGCAAAGGGAAGTTCTTCTGATTGGAGGTCTCTGACCTGTGATGGTCCACAGTTATCAGTGCTGGGTCCTCTTTCTTGCTAGTTCTTTATTTTCATGTCCTCTCGAGCCAGTATCTAATGTAGGGAAATTAAGATAATCCTGGAAACGTTAGAGTGATGAGCCTCAGATCAATGGTAAAGAAGTTAATGGAAAGCATTCATTGTTAGAAGACTTATGAACATTTGGAAAACCATGGTAAATTAGGGACAGTCAGCATGGCTTTGTGTGAGCCAAGTCATGCCTTATTAATTTGATTGAGTTTTTTGAAGCGATAATGAAGATGATTGATGAAAGTAAAGCTGTGGATTTTACATGAATTTTAGTAAGGCATTTGGCAAGCTCCCTCATGGGAGGTTCATCCAGAAGATTAAGATGCATGGGATCCATGGTGAATCGAGCATTTGGATTCAGAATTGGCTTGCTCATAGCAGACAGAGAGCAATGGTAGATGGGACTTATTCTGGCTGGAGGTCTGTGACTAATGGTGCTTTGCAGAGATCTCTACTAGGAACACTGCTGCTTGTGATATATATATAAATGACCTGGATGAAAAAGTAGATACATGGGTTAGTAAGTTTGTAGATGATACAAATACTGGTGGTGTAATGCATAGTATAGAATGCTGGCAAAGGATAGAGTGGAGTATAGATCATTTACAGATATAGTGAGAGAAAAGGCACATGGAGTTTAACCTGGATGAATGCAAAGTGTTGCACTTTGGGAGATCAAATGTAAAGGGCTAGTACAATGTTAGTGGCAAGACCCTTAACAATGTTGATGTCCAGAGGGATCCTGGGATCCAAGTCCATAGCTCCAAGAAAGGTTGATAGGGTGGAGAAGAAGGCTTGTGGCACGTCTGATTTTAATAGTCTAAGAAATGAGTACAAGTGTTGGGAAGTTATTTTGCATCTTTATAAAACTTTAGTTAAGCAGCTTCTACAGTACCGCATTCACTTCTGGTCACCCACGCCATTATAGGAATAATGTTGAGGCTTTGAAGAGGATGCACAAAAGGAGGCAGGATGCTACCTGGATTAACAAGCATGTGCTATAAGGAGAGGGTGGACAAACTTAGCCTATGAATCAGCAGAGGCTGAGGGGAATTTTAATAGAGGTTCATAAGATGACAAATGGTATAGATAGAGTGGACAGCCAGTATCTTTATTCCAGGGTTGATATGTCTAATACTAGAGGGCATGCACTTAAAGTGAAAATGGTTAAGCTCAAAGATGTGCAGGATACGTTTTTTTTCTTATAAACACAGAGAAGTCAGTCCTGGAATGTGTTACCTGGGGTGGTGGTGGGAGTAAATATGATAGAGACACTCAAGAGGCTCTTAAGCAGATATGTAAATGTGCAGGAAATGGAAGGATGTGGACATCATGTAGGCAGAAGGGTTTGGGTTAGTTAGGCATCTGATAGGGAGCCACAGTAGCGTAGCGGTTAGAATATCACCATTATAGCTCGAGGCATTCCAGAGTTCAATCCTGACTCCATTCTGTATGGAGACTCCATACATATTCCAAGTGGAATGAATGGGTTTTCTCTGGGTGCTCCAGTTTCCCCCCAGTGGTCCAACATGTACCAGCTAGGTTAATTGCTCATTGCAAATTGTCTCGTCATTAGGTTAGATTAGTTGGGTTGTGGGGTTGCTGGGGTGGCATGGCTTGAAGGGCCAGAAGGGCCTACTGTACTGATACTCCCCACTGTATCACTAAACAAATAAATAAATTACTACTTCAATTAGTCCAGCACAACACTACAGGCTGAAGGGCTTATTCCTGTGCTGTGCTGTTTTATGTCAAAAGATTTGAACCTAAAATGACGCGGCCTGATTAATAGGTTTGAAGACAATACAAAACTCGGTGGAAATGTGGATAGTGAGGCATCCTGTCAAAAGATACTGTTAGGGAGTATTCTAGAGTTATGTGAATGTAGCGGAATTTAATTCAAGCAAAAATCTGTCTTAATTTCTGAATGCAAATTGTAAATTGCAAGCAATAACTTAAAAGTTAAATGCACACTTCTGCAAAATGGTGACCTTGAGACATTTGCGTATGCACTAGCCAAATGTTCAGATAATGGGGTTATGATAATTGCACCATTATGACTGAGTTCAAGCTGGTAGACTAGGCTAATGTTGTCACTTAGCATATCAATTATGGTCACAAGTATAGTTGCAATCAATAGCTGATCTATTGTGCATTCTGGCATCTTGCTCTCTGTCTTCAGAAGTTCATAGAATATCCGTATTAACATTCAGAGTTGTATCCCATTGTAGGTATATAATTCAAAGGAAGCACTATCAACCCTAAATATTGAAGTAAATAATATCATTGTAACTATTCAGATTGTATTGAATCACCCACTGTTACCTTTGAACTTAAGGGCATAAAAATGTGATGCACCTTTGGGTTTGTGGGACTCTACCAAGAGTGTCTCCAAGAGAATGTCTGTTGTGATGAATAAAGACTTCCATATCTACAACTTCAGTATCTCTCTTGATTTCAATCACAGTCACAACATTTGGGGGCTCAGCTGGGATATATTTGTCAGCTAGTTACATGGCCAGCAGCCTCAGCAGTCTAAGGAGGGTGAATATTTCTGATCATGACACCACATGCTTAGATCTGTGTAGGCTAATGACCATGGGGTCATGAAGTATCAAAGAACACAGCAACGAGTTAAAGAGGTTAATGTGAGACTGCAGGAGAGTGAGAGAGTGACAGCTTGAGGGGCCAGTTACCAGACAATGCAGAGTAGTTTCTTGAGACAGAGCCACCAGTTTCAAAAGATGGTCACTAACCATTCAGGATTCCAGGTAAGTGTGTATACTCATTCAGTGGGCTAAGTGTAGCACTTGGGTTGTGTGAAAAATATTATTCAGGATGCCAGAGGGTGCATGTATACTCATTCAGGGAATTGTTTGCGTGTGTCTGTGTGTGGGGAAACCTAAGAATCAACGCCCAAGAGGGACGATAGTGCAGAAACATTTAACATTCTACATAAAACAGATACAACAGTATCATGGGTTTGATTGTGAAAATGGGAGAACTCAGTTGAATATATACACCCTAAACATGAGATGGTTGAGTAAGGAGTGGGCAAAGCCAGGTGGATTACATCCTGGAGATTGGGGAGTATTGACAGTGGAGGAAAAAGCAATCCAAGTGGAAGAGAGTTAGGACAGCACGCAAGCACTCATGTGTATTTGCAAGACAGAACAAAGTGTCAGGAGTCGCATGGTGTACAAACAGCAGGGCTACAGAAGGAAAGGGAACAATGAGAGAGTGTACAGGCAGAGCTGGACAGATTGAAGGAACAGTTAGAACTTGTACGGGGGGGAGAGAGAGGGAGAGAGAAACACTCACAGCTGAGAAACAGGTAGAACAATACAAGAATGAATTAGTCAAGGGTCTGGGCAGACAGAGGGGTAAATTGCATTAGACCCAGAAGAAGGGCGCTCGCTGGGCAGCGGCCATGGGAATATTTGCTGAGGAAGGTGATGAGGTAAATTGGGAAGTGCTGGACCAGAGAGATGACAAGTGGGAAAGTGCCCGCAACCAGGAGAATTTATACTCACAACCGCTGTTGGAATGGCACATACCGAGACCAGGCAACAGCAGGCTCAAAACCCTCCAGTCAGCCACTCACACATCACCACCGTCCACAAGCCCTTCTTCACCTCAGGGGATTCTGTCTGATCCACCGTCAAGTAGAGTTGCACGCGGCAATACTGTTTTGGCATAAGTAGGCAGAAATGATCACAGTCCAGTAAATGCATCCCAAAGACATACACATATTGGTTACAGCTAAAAGCCGAGAAATATGAGGGACAGTATGAACCCAGGTGTGCAGTATGGGACATGGCAACTAGTGGGAATGCCAGTAATAAGGAAAGGTTTTGGAACTTTAAGGAAGAAGGGAAGCGGCAGCTGGGAGGAGGTGAGAGTAACTGCTGGATGATAATGTCATTTGTTTAGAAGACCGATGAAGCTGCCATGAGCATAAGGCTTATGGGGATATAGTGGGAGCAGATACAATGGTACTATTTCAGAGACAGCCAGGCAGGCATATGAACAGGCAGGGGCTGGTGGGATATGCAGGTACAATTGATTAGTTTTAAATGGCAGCATGTTTGGCACAGATATCATAGACTGAAGACCTGTTACTCTTCTTATATCTTGATTAACATTGAGTCCAAAAACATGAAATTCAGCCTTATCAGTTGAACACTCACAACCCTCTGGAGTAGTGACTTCTAAAGATTCAAAAATCTCTCAATCTGAGTCCAAAGTAGACAGCCCCTTATAATGGGACAATACTCCTAATTTTAGATACTCTTATCTGAAGTATCTGATTCTCGATATTCAGCCTTAAAATTTCAATGAAATCAGCTCTCTTTCTCTATGTAGCTTGTATCGTGCACATTCTCTCCATAGCATAACCTCTCTTTCCAGAAATCAGTCTAGTGAATATTCTGCAAATGCAGTATGCTTTTTTTAAAATATGTAGCGACTAAAGTTGTACATGGAATACTGTCTAATGAAAGTGTGTAATTTTGGCAAGGCTATCTTTACTCTGTCTCCCCAATCCTGTTGTAAGAAAAGGCATGTAGCACTTACTAATTATACACAAAGACTGATAAACATGCATTTAAGGAAGATAAATATGCAGAATTAGGTTTTTCCAAAAGCTTTTGATCAGATCCTGCATAGAATATTGATCAGCAATAAAAGCATAAATTTGGAGGTAATGTACTAATGTGGTTTGAGAATTGGTATTGGACTGATGGCAGGAGCAGGAGCAAAGGAGGAATTGCTCTCAGACTGGTGAGCTGTGGCTTGTAGAGTGTGCAGCTAGAGTGTGCTTCACCCTAGCTATTCACAAACCATGCCAATAATCTGGCCGAGGAGACCAGATCTCATACGCCCAAAATAGCTGACAAAACTAAACAAGGTGCAGTTGTGAGTCTGAAGGAGGTTTCATAGATAAGGTGACCACGTGAGAGTAAGAACATGGGACGATATCATGGAAAATTGCGAGATCATCCACCCTTTAACCGTGCAATAAAAAAAGCAGTAAATTTATTAAACAGTGATTGGGCAGAGTTGACGTTCAAAAGAACCTAATGTGCTTGCACACACATAAATAAAGGTAGGTGTTTCATGTCATTAGGACAGCAAGTTGTGTATTAGCTGTTACTACATGGAAATTTGAATACAGGAATCCTCAGGAGTGTCTGAGGACTCACTTTTGCTCTAAATGCTACTTACTTGAACTGTTTTTTCTCTCTCTGATCATTCCATGTTTGTCAGTCTTCTTTTTTAAATGGTTCTTTTGGGTTTCTTGCTTTATGGCTGTAAGGAGACAAATCCCAAGGTTATATAGTGTATAAATACTTTAACAATGAATCTACTTTGAAGTCTCAACACGGTGTAATGAAACCGCATCTGCAATGTGGTATACAGTTCTAGTCTTCTTACCTAAGATGCATGTACTTTTTGCACAGGGGTTCAGCCAAGATTCACTAAACTGATTCCAGAATAATGGGTTTGGATAAGGTTACAGTTCAAGTAGGCTGTGACTGCATTCTCCTCAGTTTAAAAGAATGAGAAGCTTATTGAAATTCATAAAATTCGAAATAGTTTGGTAGCCTTGATATAAAAGAGGATGCTTCCCCTGGATGAGAAGCAGGTGTCTTCATTTTAGGATAAGGAATAGATTGTTCAGGACCGAGATGAGAAATTTCTTCACTCAGACAGTTCTAAATCTTTGGAATTCAGGGCTGTATGGGATTCACTCCGCATGCATTCGTATAAAAAGATATTGATGGATTCCAGGTAATCAAGGAGGTTTGTTTAAGGGTAAGATATAAAAGCAAAATGGAGGAAAAAGTAATCCATTATGTATTCTGTATTGTGCCATTCTTTCAATAAAAATATAGTTTTAAAAAATTGTGCCAAAGTAGAAGATGAGCATTGATCTTGATGAATACAAAGCAGGCTCAAGGGGTCGGATCACCAACTCCTGCTCCTACTTACACTTTTTTGCACATTAGGCACATCAGTATTATCCACTGAGCAGCCCTGAACTAACATCCAAAGTTCGTAGAATTAATTTCCAACTCATAATGCATGCTATATCCAGGTCACCAGCAGTTTACAGCCACAGAGCTCTCTTGTCAGATGCAAATAATAATGGTATATTATTGTAACAATAGTAATGTGGTGCGTAGCCAAGTGGCTAAGGCGTTGGTCTAGTGATCTGAAGGTCACTGGTTTGAGTCCTAGCTGAGGCAGCGTGTTATGTTCTTGAGCTAGGCACTTAATCACACATCGTTCTGCAACGACACCGGTGCCAAGCTGTATGGGTCCTAATGCCCTTCCTTTGGACAACATCGGTGGCGTGGAGAGGGGAGACTTGAAGCATGGGCAACTGCAGGTCTTCCATACAACCTCGCCCAGGCCCCAGTCATCATCGAAAATCGATGGACAGCCAAAGGAGAAGAATAATAATAGTATAAGGTGCCAGTGAACAATGCTCCCAAAGGTGACATCCTCAAGATGGTTCACAAAGCAATTCCTTTCACATCTTCTTTTTATTTCACATATGGCTCTGCTTGTTCTGGCCTGCTATCTACATTCCGGTGATGTGATTTCAGGCCATTCAGGTGATCTGGCCCTTTGCTGTACCCGAGGGTGTTCCACAAGGCTGCAACCAAAACATGTGCCATGGAGATGGGCATGAGCCCATAATCAACTCCCTCTCTAAGCACTGAAGAAAATTGAAATCACTGAAGTGAGAGTTTAGCGCCATCTACCAGCCTCTCGCTTGCTGTTGCTGGAGTAGGTGTCTATCTGCGTGTGGCAGGTTCTCTCACTTGCTGCTCCCTTGCATTCGAGTGATCTCTCGTTTCCTCGATGCCGCCAGTAGATGGCGCCAGAGTAAGGTTTAATCGACACGGGTCGCAGATTCAGGTTTTATGATGTGTTTTTGTTACTACTTCGGGCGATTTTTGAATCAGGCGACCTGCAGATTATGAACACAGAGCTGAATTGAAGTATGCCTTTAGATTTTGTGTTTTATATTCTGTGTTTTCACTTTTTTTTGATGTTGCCGTTTGCGTGAGTTTTTTTACACGTGGGGGGTGGGGGTTGGATGTTTGGATGTTTATTTTCATCAGGGAGCAGATAGAGGAGCCTAAAGACTTACACTCAACATTTTAGGAACAGCTTTTTCCCCTCTGCCCTCAGATTCCTAGATGGTCCATGAACAGTACCTCATTATTCCTTTTCGGTTTTATTTTTTATTTTGTACTTACTTACCTGAGTCCATCACCCCTGCGTGGGGCATAAGCTTGCCAGATTCTCCTGTCCTGGGCCAGTCTTTCAAGTTGTCCCCAGGTGTAGCCCATCGTACATCTTCTCAGTGAAGATCCTTCCTCTCCCAGGGATGAGGATTTTGGAGCTTTTGTATCTTCAGGTTTTTACCGGGGTAGGGTTACAGGATAGTCCTTTGCCCAACCCTCTTACTTCCGCAGCCTGGCTTGGGATCGTCCATGGCAAAGATATTTATTTTCTACCGCACTGGTCATCGATTGGCCCGTTTGAAGGATGCAGTAGCTCTTTCCCGTTGGTTGCCTTGTGTGTCCTGGCATCAGGGTCTGAACTCAGGCACCTCAGGGGTATTAGAATAGCAAGTGTGGGAGGCTCGATCTCTTTCTTTTATCTCCAGGCACAAAGGTCGCAACCAATGCTGAAGAACCATTGGGAAGGTATGTTGCAGATATATGAAGGCCCAAGTGCACTCTTAACTAAGTATCAGTTTCGTAGTTGTGTTTAGTCGAATGCTTTACTGTTTGTAAATAAATGATTAATGTACTTATTCGTAATCGGGGTCTTCTGTGTCACCAAACCTGTGAATCTGCTTCCTGGTAACAACCGCACTGCTGTAGCAAAACACCAACTTTCAGTTACCTGAGAAAGAGATAATAAAACTGATTTGGATGCTAACATTTTTTGCTGTTGTCATTGTTGCTGGGTGACTCAGCTCAAACCCACTGACTATTTTATTTAATTGAAGTGATAAGACTTTGAAGGCAATCTAGTGTGCCAAACAGCAGTTTTTTGGACATATTTACACCACATATAGAGGTCCACCATAGTTTCTTACTTAACATATGCTGCAAAAGATTAATTATTTTACGATACTGCCATTAAAAGCCATTAACAAGTTGTCTGATTTTTAACAATATGAATAAGAATTTGACTTTGCTTACTGTCTGTCAACATTTAATTGATAGCATGCTGGCGTCAGTGTCTGGAAGATTGTGAATTTCACTCCAAAGACTTGAGCACAGAAATCTGTGCAGTACTGGGTGAACACTCCATTGTCAAGGCACTGGTTTTTGGATGAGGTATTAAGGTGAGATACAGTTTGATCTGTATCTCAACTAAATATCTCATTATTTGGTGTTATTTGGGACGAGAGCAGCAGGTTTCTCGGTGGTGTCTTGGCAACTATTTCACATAATCAAACCACTAAATTATTGACCTTCATTATCACATCACAGTTTGCATATAGAAAATGGTTAATGCATCGCTTACATTACAACAATAACTAATGTTTTAAAAGACTCACTTGGCAAAATGATTTGAAATGTTCTCAGACAGTAAACTCTTTTTGGCCTTTAATTTCATTCCATGGTAAGGCTGTCGACATTGCCAATCACTTTGCGCTGTCTACTCCACAAATGGAATTGATAAATAATCACACAGGCGCATTCTGAGCAGTAGGTTTCCATTCTCAGGTTCGTGGTGTCATGCATGCCAAGTAGGCTGCATGACATCAAAAAGCATGCAAATGAAGAGTGTTATGACTTTGTATTATAATATGAAATTTAAAATAGCATACTTAACAGTTTTTATTCTGCTTGGTTGGAAAAAGCCAATGGGTTGTTCAATAGTAAGAGTCTTTGTGGTTCTTCTTTGGCAGGCAAAAGATCTTGAAACAAAAATAGACTTTCTAGGTCTAGTGTTCACCAAGTTGGGAGGAGCAAGACTTTTTCTCCAAATAATATGACAGGAGGATTCAGGAATTCTTTTGGTGAAGTCTAGGAATACAGGAATCCAGGTCATTAGGCTCCAAGTCCCTGAACTGTTATTTTGTAAGATCATAGCTAACTTATTATGCCATCAGCACTTTCTTGCATTAATTCCATGTCTTGAGATTCTCTTATTGTCTGAAGTTCTATCAGTCTTGGACATACTCTGCAACTGAACATCCACAGCCCTCCGAGGGAGTGAATTCCAAAGATTCATTCCCTTCTGGAGAAGAAATGCTTCTCACCTCAGTCCTGAATAAGAAACCCATTATTTTGAAATTATGAACCTAGTTGTAGACATCAGACACAGTAGTTATTAACCTCATATCATCCTGTCAAGCTTTGTAAGAATTTTATACATATCAATAAGATCAACTCTCTTGCTTCTAAACTCAAGATGGTATTTGCAAAGTCTGCTCATTTAACAAACCAGCCATTCCAGGATAAGATCCATTCTGTCCATGTTTAGTAATACTTAAAGTCCATAAGCTAGTTTAACTTCATTACTCTCCATCCATTGTTCAACGAAGATTCCTACACGTAATTGAAGTGTCATGGAAATCAGAACAGACAGGAGCAAGGTAATAAACCCAACGAGATGGGTAAAGGTGATGAAGTTAGAGTATGGATCTGATGCACCATCAATAACTCTCGGAGACTGGAAGTGAACGATAGGGTTTTATTAACAGCAAAAAGGAAGCACTACATCTCGGAGACTGAGGGAGGAGCAGTGCCCCAATCACCTTTATACCGGGGTCAGTGAGAGGAGCCACAGGAGCAGTCAGCAGAGGGGCATGTCCAGACAGGCATACATAGTTTACCACAGGATCAGTACCTGGAACCATATTCTAGCCATAACAGAAAGTTGGTTGGAAAGAGAGACAGGAATGGATGCTTACTGTTCCAGAGGTTCCATGTTTTAGAAAAAGGAGAGAAGGAGGTAAAAGCGGAGGTGATGGGGGAATGGTTGGAGTTATACTATTAATCAGAGATAATATCATTCCAGGGGGATATAATGGAAGGCACTTCCACTGTGTCTATATGGATAGAACACAATAGTAAGAAAGGTGCAATTACTCTGATGGGATTATACCACAGATCCCAATAGCCACTGGTGACCAACTTTCAAATATAGACTGGGACATCCTTAGTGCAAGAAATTTAGGCAAGGCAGAATTTGTTAGGTACATCTAGCAGGGTTCCTTAATCAATATGTAGGTATTCCAATAAGAGGAAGGGTCATAATGAACTTGTTAAAGAGTAATACCTGGCCAGGTGGCTGTGCTTTCAGTGGGAGAACAATATGGGAATAATGATCACTCTTTAAGTTTTAAAGCAGCTATAGATGAGTACAGACATTGTGGGTCGATATTCAATTGGAGCAATGCAAATTATGAAACCATTAAGCAGGAGCTAGGAGGGCTTAATTGGGAGCAACTGCTTTTGAGCAAGTCCGCAGCAGATGTTTGGCGGCTGTTTAAATGTCAACTGCAGTGTACAGAAAAGGTACTTTCCAGTAATAAAGAAGGACAAGGATGCTGACGTTAGGGAACTTTGGATATTGAGAGTGATGGTGAACTTAGCCAAGAGGAAGGAAATATATGTAAGGTTTAGGAAGCTAAAATCAAACAGAAGCCTTGAGAATTATGAACAAGCTGGAAAAGAACTTGAGGCAATTAACTTAGCCAGGAGAGGCCCAAGGTATAATGTACATACATCAAGAGCAGGAGGACAACTAGGGAGTGAGTAGGACCGCTCAAGGATAAGGGGGGAAGGATGTGTGTGAAGCCTTAAATGAGTACTTTGCACAAATACTTACAAGGAGAAGGAACTTGAGGGTAGGAAGAGTACTGTGAACTGTGTTGATTTGCAAGGGCACTTTGAGATAAAGAAGAAGAAAGTAAAGAACATTTGAGGTGGATAGTCCTCAGGGCTTGATGGGTTATTCTCCAAACAGGCATAAGATGAGATCCCAAATACACATAGTTATGTTCACTTTAAATAACCCTGTACACTGTTCCATCACACACTCCTAAGGTGGGGACAGTAATGACACACAAAATGCCGGAGGAACTCGGCAAGCCAAGCAGCAACTATGGAAATGAATAAACAGGCAAGGCTTTGGGCCCAGATGTTCCTTCAGGGCTAGAAAGGAAAGGGGAGAAGAAGCCAGACTGAGAAGGGGGAGGAAGACAAGCCAGAGGGTGATGGGTGAAGCCAGGTGGGTGGGGGAAGTTGGGTCGGGGAGAATGAAATGAGAATCTGGGAGGTTATTGGTGGAAAGGACAAAGGGTTGGAGGGGGAGGAATCTGATCGGAGAGGAGAGTGGACCTTGGGAGAAAGGGAAGGCACCGGGAGATTGGGGGGGGGGGGCAGAGAAGAAGCAAGAGGCCAGAGTGAAGAATTGGAGAAGAGTGAAGTGGGAGGGAGAAATCGATGTTCCTGACATCAGGTTGGAGGCTGCCCAGATGGAATACGAGGTGTTGCTCCTCCACCCTGAGAGTGGCCTCATTGTGGCAGGAGAGGGAAATGGTGATAGAAATTAAGATGGCTGGCTCTTTGTGGACGGAGTGGAGGCACGTGACGAGGCAGTGCCACCAATGTAGTTAGTTTCCTCTGCACCGTCTCATCTGTACTGGGACATTTGCTTCCAATACAGGTTTATAAGTGTCGCGTATATGCAGATTCCATGAAAAACACAGACAGTTCACTGAGGTAGTGGACAGAAAAAAAAATGAATGGTTACAGTTATGGAAAAAGTGCAGTGCAGACAGACAGTAAGGTTCACATGCTGAGAGATTAAGGGTTCAGCTTTTACGGACAAGAGGACCATTCGAAGGTCTGATCGCAGTAGGGTAGAAGGTGTCCTTGAGTCAGGCATAAAAGCTTTTGTATCTTGACTGGAGAAGGGAAACACCTGCTCGTTAATGCAACTATCTAATCAGCCAATCAAGGATGTGGATGCTATAGAGAGAGCGCAGAGGAGATTTACAAGGATGTTACCTGGATTGGGGAGCATGCCTTATAAGAATAGATTGAGTGAACTCAGCCTTTTCTCCTTGGAGTGAAGAAAGATGGGAAGTGATCTGATAGAAGTGTATAAGATGATGAGAGGCACTGATCGTGTGGATAGTCATTGGCTTTTTTCCCACGGCTGAAATGGCTAACATGAGGGGGCATGTTTTTTTAGGTGCTTGGAAATAGGGACATCAGGGGTGATTTTTCACATAGAGAGTGGTGGGTGCATGGAATGCACTGCCGGTGATGGTGGTGGAAGTGGATACAATAGCAAACACGAGGAAATCTGCAGAAGCTGGAAATTCAAACAACACACACAAAATGCTGGTGGAACACAGCAGGCCAGGCAGCATCTATAAGGAGAAGCACTGTCGACGTTTCGGGCCGAGACGTCCTGACGAAGGGTTTTGGCCCAAAACGTCGACAGTACTTCTCCATATAGATGCTGCCTGGCCTGCTGTGTTGCACCAGCATTTTGTGTGTATTGTTGTGTGGATACAATAGGGTTTTTTAAGAGCCTCTTAAATAGGCACACGGAGCTTAGAAAAATAGAGGGCTATGTGTTAGGAAAATTCTAGGCAGTTTCTAGATTAGGTCTCATGTCAGTTGTAGGGGAACTGGAAGATCACATGGAGTTGGCTTTCAAAACAAGTGATTTATTAAAAACTAGAGCAGAACAGGAGATCCTCCAAAACTGATCTACCTGAGCATGAACTTGTTACAGCTTTTACATTTTCAGTTGACAAGATTACCAGTAAAACTACATTTTGATAACAGAATGTTGATGGCAGAAAGATTTCATTAATTAGCAGACTAGACCCTGATTTCAGAATAAAGTGATTACCCACAGGAAATCTAATTTTCTATTACAATGACGGGTGCACGCTAAAACATATTTAGTGAAGTTCCTGAAACTTGGCGATGTGGTTGCTGCATTCCATGTCTCTGTGGTTTCCTGTTATCACATGAGCACAATCCACATCCACATCAGGACTTATAAGCATTTGGAAAACCATAGCCTAAATTAGGGGCAGTCAACATGGCCTTGTGCAACCCACGTCACTCCTTAATAAATTGATTGAGTATTCTGAGGGGGTAATGAAGATGACTGATTTGTTAAATCAAACGTAAAGGGACAGTAAACCATTAATGGCAAAACTCTTTCGATGTTGATGTGCAGAGCGATATTGGGGTCCAAGCCCATAGCTCCCTGAAAGTGCCGACATAGTTTGACAGGGTGGTAAAGAAGTCACCTGGCATGCCTGCTTTTATTCTATTTAGAACTACATCACAGCAGCAGTCCCTTCTGGCCCAATGAGCCTGCGCTACCCAGCTTCACAAATGTGACCATTTACTCTACTAACCAGTACCTCTTTGGAAAGTGAGAGGAAACCGGTGCACCTGGAGAAAACCCAAGCGGTCCCAAGGAGAATGTAAAACTCCTTACAGACGGCGGTGCAATTAAATGTGGGTCTCCGATGCTATTATGGCTTTATGATAACCGCTATGCGACTGTGTCGCCCGTTTTAATAGTCTAGGAATTGACTTCAAAAGTAGGAAGTTATGCTAGACCTTTATAAAACTCTAATTAGGCCATATCTGTAGTATAGAATTCAGACTGGTCTCCCCAGTATAGGAAAGATGCTGAGGTTTGAAGAGGGTGCAGAAGAGGTTTGCTGCTTGGGTAAAAGGGTATGTGCTATAGGGAGAAGTTGAACAAACTTGGGCTGTTTCCTCTGAAGCAGCAGTAGTTGAGGGAAGATCTGATATAGGTTTATAAGATAATAAGAGCCACATATAAGAGAAGACAGACAGCAACTTCCCCCCCCCCCCACCCCCAGGGTTGATATGTTTAGTAACAGAGAGCATTTATTTAAGGTGAGATGGGTGCACATGGGTACATTCAAAATAGACGTGCAGGGCAAATTTTTTTCAAACTGCGTAGTGGAACGTGCTGCCTGAGGCAGTGGAAAAGGCAAATAAAGTAGAGGTGCTGAAGGTGCTTTTAGGTAGGTACATGAATATGCAGGAAGAGGACACTGTGTAGGCAGAGCAATTAGTTTAGTTGTGTGCAATTACTAATATAATTAGTTTCGCATAACACTGTGGGCCAAGGCCCTGTTCCTGTGCTGTACTGCTTTATATTCTATTATAAATAGGTTTCCTTCACGACAGACATGGTCTGCCATGAGGTCAATATACCTGAGCTTTATCTGCTCAGAGCCAATCAAACATAATCAAATGTGAAGACAAAAATACTCAAGGCCAAACATGTACTTCTCTAGTTTCTGTTAGTGTTTTACTGTAAGATTACTGCCTTAAGTCTGTCAGTCCATGGAGGATTATGCCATAGAATAATATGGCACAGAAACAGGACCTTAGACCTAATTCATCCATGCTGACTGAGATTCCTACTTAAACTAATCCCTTGTCCACATTTGGTCCATACCCCTCTAAAACTTTGCTCTCCATGTACCTGTCAATATCTTGTAAATGTATGGGACCCCCTCCCCCCCCCCCCCCCCCCACCAGTCTCAATCACTTCTTCTGGCAGCTCAATCCACATTTGTGTCTCCGTCTGGTTGAAGAAGTTGCCCCTCAGGGTCCTTTTAAACCTGTGCCATCTTGTTTTTTCATTCCCTTTCCCTGGGAAAAAAATCTACGTGCATTCACTCTTTGTCCTTCATACTTTATACACCTCTGTAAGGTCACCCACAGTCTCTTACACTCTAAGGAATGAAGTCCTAGCTTTCCTTGACTTCTCCCTTTAACTCACTTTTTCTAGCTTAATATCATTCCTTTAATAGGATAAGCAAAATATAGATGGGTGCAGCCTCTTCATCTTCTTATTTAACTGTAATATAATGTCCCAACTCCTATACACAAACGAAGGCCAGCATGTCAAGCACCTCCTTCACCACACTGACTATCTGTGACATTACTTTCAGAGAATTATATATTCATTCTACTAGGTTTGTCTGTTCTACACATTCTCAGAACCTTAACCATTCACTGTAAGTCCTACCCTGGCTTGGCTTTGCACGAAGCAACACCTCACACTTGTATGAATCAAGCAGTATTTTCTATCCTCTGTCCGCTACCTAGCTGATCATAATCTTGTGTAATTTTTTTTACAACCTTGTTCATTTTCTACTAGACCACCAATTTTTGTGTTATTTGCAAACTAACTAACCAAGCCTTTAACATTCTCATCCAAATTGTTAATATAAATCATATATGTCAAACTCAAGGCCCGCGGTGGAATTAACTTTGGCCCGCGAGATAATATCTAATTACTATTAAAGCTGGCCCCAGTAATCGAAGCGCCTATGGCGTATAATATGGCTAATGCTGAGTTTATTCAGGTACCAGGTTTTCAGGGTTTTTAGTGTTTATTCGGTTTCCCTAGTTTATTTCCTGAATATCATTAATGAATAAATTGCGTTGAGTTGCGTGAGGAGATCTGTCAGTTCATAGAAAGCAAAGGGAAAGACACAACAGAGCTCCGGGATAAAAAGTTGCTTTGTGAAATGGTGTTTCTGTGTGACATCACGAGCCATCTCAATGCGCTCAACCTGCAGCTTCAGGGGCGGGGTCGTGTGATCACAGACATGTACGCTGCAGTGAGGGCTTTTAAAACCAAGCTGCGCCTGTGGGAGACGCAGATGCAGCAAGAAAACTTGAGCCATTTTCCGTGTTGCCAAACTATGAAAGAGCAGGTTTCTACCGCAGTGTTCCCACGTGCAAAGTTTGCTGAAAAACTTAGCATACTTGGTGCCGACTTCACACGGCGATTTGCCGACTTTGAAGCCCAAAAAAGCAGGTTTGAACTGCTCAGTAATCCATTTGCAGCTGACGTGGAAAGCGCACCAACCAACATACAAATGGAGCTGATTGAACTCCAATGTGGTGACACACTCAAGGCAAAGTATGACTCGGTGGGCGCTGCACAGTTTCTACGTTTCATTCCCGACACAAAGCCCCAGCTGCATACCCAAGCTGCTCAAATGCTCTCTATGTTTGGCAGCACATATCTGTGAGAACAACTGTTCTCTTTGATGAAGATAAACAAAACATCACACAGGAGTCGTCTTTCTGATGAACACCTTCACTCAATCCTGAGGATTTCCTCAGCTCAGAGCCTGACTCCAAACATTGATGAACTTGCATCCAAGATGAGATGCCAAGTATCTGGCTTAGACTAGTGTGAATCACAGAGTGTTGGCCTGTGGAAAAATGTTTTCATTAGAAATTACTCCGGAAAAGCTGCAGATAAAGCCATAAGAAATAAATGCAACTGATTTTTTATTTATTTAATGTTCAATGTTGTTTTTGTAGGCAATAACCTAAGCTTTGTTAGTTCCAGGTTAATATGTGTAATAAATTCATTTCAATAAGTTTTGCAATAAACGCTGAACCAGTCCGGCCCTCGACTTGTACCGATTTTTAAATTTTGGCCCACTGTGTATTTGAGTTTGACACCCCTGCGTTAGGTCTACATTTGTGTTTGCTAATGCTTGATTTCAAACGGTTTATTAATGGAAAAGGTATGGCTCCCAAAACAATCTTAGCCGAAATAGCATTGTTTCTTTCTCATTGCCTACTTTCCTGTAATCTATGTCTGTAAGTTAATACCAATCATAAAAAGAATGCTTGCTAGGCAATCTGCTTCATAAAAAATGAAATTCATAAAGTGAAACAATTTTAGATATAGCAGAGGCTGAGACACATGAGAGCAGGTTGAAAAAATGAAGGCAACGAAAGCTGTGGGAGCACGTGCGCGTGCATTCGCGCGTGCACAACTGATCCGGCCCACATGAAGTCGCATTTTTCTCAATCTGGCCCGTGACCTAAAATGAGTTTGACATCCCTGATATAAATGATGAAAAACAGAGGGCCTGGCACTGGTTCCTGTGGGAATTCTGGTCCAGAAAACTTCCTTCCATTAACCATCGCCTATTTCCTATCATCAAGGTAATTATGTATCCACTTAATTGTCTCTCTCAGAATTCTATGTGCTGTAACCTTCCGGACTAGTCTACTATGTGGAACCTTGTCAAAGCCATAGTGACTACCTTTAATCAGTCTATCCGAATACTGGCAGATCACCTCCCTCCAGTAACTTAGTTATCCATCACTGAAGCCAGGCTTACCAGTTTGTCAATCCCTGACTTGGCTTTGCTGGCCTCCTTAAATGACAATGTGAAATCAGCTATCTGCCAGTCCTCTGGAACCTGACTTGTGGTTAATGATGATGCAAAAATCTCTGTGAGGGGTTCCACAATTCCTTCCCTTGCTTCCCAAAATGTTCAAAGAGGCACTTGGTCATGCCTTGGGGATTTTTCCACCTTAATGTACTATAAGATTCTTAATGCTTCATCTTTGGTAATTCGTATATGGTCGAAAATGGCGTAACTCATTTGTTTCAATTCCTTAGCTTTCACAATATTCTCCACAACGTCAAAGCTGTTGCAAAATATTAATTGAAAACCTCACCCATCTCCTGTGGCTCCACCTATAGATAGCCTCTCTGGTCTTTAAAGGGACATATTCTCTTCTTTTTAAAAACTCTCCATTGCACTCCTAATATACTGCTGCATTTCTTGGGATTTTTCTTAACCTTGCTTGCTAGATCTATTTCATGCCCATTTCTCCCTGATTCTCTGCTTAAATGTACACCTATACTTTCTATATTCATCAAGGAATTTGTTTGATCCTTACTGCTTAAACTTGTCTCCTTTTTCTTGAACAAAGCCCAACATCTCTTGTAAACAAAAGTTCCCCAAACTAACCTACATTGCCTTTCACCCTAAGAGGAATGATCTGCCTCTGAACTCTTCTTATCAACAGTTTTAAAATAACTGCCACTTGAGAGATGTCCTTCTGGAATTTAATGCAGACAAGTGTTGAACTTCAGTAGAACCAACCAGGGTAGGTTATGTTGTGAATGGCAGGGCACTGAGGAATGTGAAAGAACAAACAAACCAGGGAATACGGGTCCAAAATTCATTGAAAGTGGCGTCACTGAATAATAGGGTTATAAAGAAAGTTTTTGGAACATTGGCCTTCATAAATCAAAGTATTGAGTACAGGAGATGGGATGTTATGTTGAAGTTGCATAAGACTTTGGTGAGGTCTAATTTGGAGTATTGTGTGCCATTTTGGTTACCAACCTACAGGAAAGATGTGAACAGGGTTGAAAGAATACAGAGGAAATTAACAAGGATGTTCTTGGGTCTGTGGGGGGGGGGAACCCGAGTTATAGAGAAAGTTTGACTAAGTTAGGACTCTATTCCTTGGAACGTAGAAGATTGACAGGAGATTTGTTAGAGGTACACAAAATTATGAGGGGTATAGATAGGGTAAATGCAAGCAGGTTTGTTCCACTGAGATTGGGTAGAACTACAAATAGAGGTCATGGTTAAGGGTGAAAGGTGAAAAATTTAAGGGGAACATGAGGGGAAACTTCTTCACTCAGAGGGTTCTGAGAGTGTGGAATGAGCAGCAACGCACGTGGTGCTTGCAAGTTCGATTTCAACATTTAAGAGGAGCTTGGCTAGGTAGGGGTATGGGGGACTATGGTGCTGGTATAGGTGGATGGCAGTATGCAGATTAAATAGCTCGGCCTGTTTCCCTGCTGTACTTTTCTATGACTATCTGCAAACTGTCTCACCCAATCAATCTCTGACTAATGCCTCCAAAATTGACTCTATCCTATGAAAAACCTGCATCTGTGGACTAGTCCCACCTTTCTCCACAACTATTTGAAACTAATAGATTCATGGTCACTGATTACAATGTGCTACCCACTGACATTTTAGACACGTGTGGGTAGAGTTAAGAAACTGCAGGTGTAAGAAAACGCTGATGGGAATTATATACAAGCCTCCAAACAGTAGTCAGGATGTAGTGTACAATGGAAGATAGAAAAGGGCATTGCTACAATGGTCATGGGTGGTTTCAATTTACAGGTAATTTGGGAAAATAAGGTTTAAACTGGATCCCAAGAAAGGGAATATGTTAAATGCCAACAAGATGGCACTTTAAAACAGGTTGTGGACCAGCCTGTTGGGGAAAAGGATATTCTGAACTGGGTGCTGTGTAATGAACCAAATTTGATTAGAGAGCTTAAAATAACCATATATTTCACTTCTTTAATGTCTTTTACTTTGTTTTTCATCCTGGATGCCGTTCTGAAACTGTTGGAGCTCGTGATTTGCTGTTTTGGGATAGTTTGGATACTCCAGAAGTCCGTAGTCTCTCAGAGGATTCTGGAAGACAGAGACAGTATGTGCGAAACACATGGCGGGCAGGCAGTGGGATGGGGCGCACGCCAATGTTCAACTGCGTTTCGCCAATTAAGGCTTCCATTGTACTCCGACTAAAGTGGCGAGGGAAACTGAAACATCGAGCCGAATGCGGAAGATGAGTGCCAGCTGCCTTCCTTTTGATCGCTGCACTACCAGAGAGGAAAGAACCTGCTACTGTGCTGGAGAATGTTACCCAGGTTTCCTGTGTTTCGGATATGGACTTGGACTAGGGACTTTTTTCAGTCTTACAGTTTTTTTCACTTGCTTTTCACATTGTTTGCTAATGATTTAGATAATGGGATTGATGGCTTTGTGATAAAGTTTGCAGATGATACGAAGGTAGGTGGAGGGGTAGGTTGTGCTGAGGAAGCAATGTGATTGTAGCAGGACTTAGAAAAATTGGAAGAATGTCAAAAAATGTCAGATAGAATACAGTGTTGGGAAATGTATGATAATGCATTTTGGTAAAAGGAACAATAGTGCAGACTATTATCTAAATGGGGAGGAGGTTCAAACATCAGAGATGCAGAGGGACTTAGGAGTCCTTGTGCAAGACTCCCACAAGGTTAAGTTACAGGTTGAGTCTGTGGTAAAGAAGGCAAATGTTACATTGCCATTTATTTCAAGAGGAATAGAATATAAAAACAAGGAGATAATGTTGATCTTTTATAAGACACTAGTCAGGCCACACTTGGAGTATTGTCAACAGTTTTGGGCCCCATATCTCAGAAAGGATGTGTTGTCGTTGGAGAGAGTCCAGAGGAGGCTCACAAGGATGATTCTGGGATTGAAGAAGTTAACCAATGAGGAGCATTTGGCAGCTTTGGGACTGTACTCACTGGAATTTAGAAGAATGTGTGGGGATCTCATTGGAACCTACTAAATGTTCAAAGAATTAGATAGGTGAATGTAGAAAGGATGTTTCCTGTGGTGGGGTATCCAGAATTAGAGGGCACAGCCTCAAATTTGAGCATCAATCCTTTAGAACAGAAGTAGGAGGAATTATTGTAGCCAGAGAGTAGTGAATCTGTGGAATGCTCTGCCACAGACTGCGGTGGAGGCCAAGTCCGTGCGTATATTTAAGGCAGAAGTTGATCATTTCCTGATTGGTCAGGGCATCAAAGGAAATAGCGAGAAGGCAGGTGCATGGGGTTGTGTGGGATCCAGGATTAGCCATCTTGGAATGATGGAACAGACTCGATGGGCTGAATGACCTAATTCTGCTCCCATGTCTTGTGCCTTCATCCCATTTTCCATCCGGTATGTAAAATGACCTTGGCGACCCCCTTGCAAAGATACTGCAACGAAGCAGAGATGTTCTTAATTTTGCATCCAGGAGACAGTATACCATCCTAGTACCTCATTTGCAGTCATAGAATCCCTTGTCTGCCCCCCCCCCCCAAATATTGAGTTATATACCACTATCGCTCTGTCTGACTTTACACCCCTCTGCTGGTCAGAACTGGTCTTGGTCCCACAGTCCTGGCTGCTGCTATCTTCTGAAAGATCACCCCCCCCCCCAACAGTACCCAATGAAACATACTGATTATTGAGGTAAGTAAACCCTGCACTGTTTATTTACATTCTAAAATTTTCCTGGTAATCATCCAACTACGGAACCTGCAGCCTATACCTTGAGTGTGAGTAGCTCAGAGAAACTCTTATTCAGGATGCTCTCAACATCCCAGATAATCCTGAGTCCATCCAACTGCTGATCCGGTCCGCCAGAACTTGCACCTGGGCACACTCCCTGAAGATGCAGTTTCCTTAACCTCCCACATCTTGCAGGAGAGGCACTGCCCTGATCGCCCCTCTGACTACCCTAACCCTGACTGCCACTCTGACTACCCTAACCCTGACTGCCCCTCTGACTACCCTAACCCTGACCGCCACTCTGACTACCCTAACCCTGACTGCCCCTCTGACTACCCTAACCCTGACCGCCACTCTGACTACCCTAACCCTGACTGCCACTCTGACTACCCTAACCCTGACTGCCCCTCTGACTACCCTAACCGACTGCCACTCTGACTACCCTAACCCTGACCGCCACTCTGACTACCCTAACCGACTGCCACTCTGACTACCCTAACCCTGACTGCCCCTCTGACTACCCTAACCCTGACCGCCACTCTGACTACCCTAACCCTGACCGCCCCTCTGACTACCCTAACCCTGACCGCCCCTCTGACTACCCTAACCCTGACCGCCACTCTGACTACCCTAACCCTGACCGCCACTCTGACTACCCTAACCCTGACCGCCACTCTGACTACCCTAACCCTGACCGCCACTCTGACTACCCTAACCCTGACTGCCCCTCTGACTACCCTAACCCTGACGGCCACTCTGACTACCCTAACCCTGACCGTCACTCTGACTACCCTAACCCTGACCGCCACTCTGACTACCCTAACCCTGACTGCCCCTCTGACTACCCTAACCCTGACTGCCCCTCTGACTACCCTAACCCTGACCGCCACTCTGACTACCCTAACCCTGACCGCCACTCTGACTACCCTAACCCTGACCGCCACTCTGACTACCCTAACCCTGACTGCCCCTCTGACTACCCTAACCCTGACTGCCACTCTGACTACCCTAACCCTGACCGCCACTCTGACTACCCTAACCCTGACCGCCACTCTGACTACCCTAACCCTGACTGCCCCTCTGACTACCCTAACCCTGACTGCCACTCTGACTACCCTAACCCTGACCGCCACTCTGACTACCCTAACCCTGACCGCCACTCTGACTACCCTAACCCTGACTGCCACTCTGACTACCCTAACCCTGACCGCCACTCTGACTACCCTAACCCTGACCGCCACTCTGACTACCCTAACCCTGACCGCCACTCTGACTACCCTAACCCTGACCGCCACTCTGACTACCCTAACCCTGACTGCCACTCTGACTACCCTAACCCTGACTGCCCCTCTGACTACCCTGACTGCCCCTCTGACTACCCTAACCCTGACCGCCCCTCTGACTACCCTAACCCTGACCGCCACTCTGACTACCCTAACCCTGATCGCCACTCTGACTACCCTAACCCTGACCGCCACTCTGACTACCCTAACCCTGACTGCCCCTCTGACTACCCTAACCCTGACTGCCCCTCTGACTACCCTAACCCTGACCGCCACTCTGACTACCCTAACCCTGACCGCCACTCTGACTACCCTAACCCTGACCGCCACTCTGACTACCCTAACCCTGACCGCCACTCTGACTACCCTAACCCTGACTGCCCCTCTGACTACCCTAACCCTGACTGCCACTCTGACTACCCTAACCCTGACCGCCACTCTGACTACCCTAACCCTGACCGCCACTCTGACTACCCTAACCCTGACTGCCCCTCTGACTACCCTAACCCTGACTGCCACTCTGACTACCCTAACCCTGACCGCCACTCTGACTACCCTAACCCTGACCGCCACTCTGACTACCCTAACCCTGACTGCCACTCTGACTACCCTAACCCTGACCGCCACTCTGACTACCCTAACCCTGACCGCCACTCTGACTACCCTAACCCTGACCGCCACTCTGACTACCCTAACCCTGACCGTCACTCTGACTACCCTAACCCTGACTGCCACTCTGACTACCCTAACCCTGACTGCCCCTCTGACTACCCTGACTGCCCCTCTGACTACCCTAACCCTGACCGCCCCTCTGACTACCCTAACCCTGACCGCCACTCTGACTACCCTAACCCTGATCGCCACTCTGACTACCCTAACCCTGACCGCCACTCTGACTACCCTAACCCTGACTGCCCCTCTGACTACCCTAACCCTGACTGCCCCTCTGACTACCCTAACCCTGACCGCCACTCTGACTACCCTAACCCTGACCGCCACTCTGACTACCCTAACCCTGACCGCCACTCTGACTACCCTAACCCTGACTGCCCCTCTGACTACCCTGACTGCCCCTCTGACTACCCTAACCCTGACCGCCCCTCTGACTACCCTAACCCTGACCGCCACTCTGACTACCCTAACCCTGATCGCCACTCTGACTACCCTAACCCTGACTGCCACTCTGACTACCCTAACCCTGACTGCCCCTCTGACTACCCTGACTGCCCCTCTGACTACCCTAACCCTGACCGCCCCTCTGACTACCCTAACCCTGACTGCCCCTCTGACTACCCTAACCCTGACCGCCACTCTGACTACCCTAACCCTGACCGCCCCTCTGACTACCCTAACCCTGACCGCCACTCTGACTACCCTAACCCTGACCGCCACTCTGACTACCCTAACCCTGACCGCCACTCTGACTACCCTAACCCTGACCGCCCCTCTGACTACCCTAACCCTGACTGCCCCTCTGACTACCCTAACCCTGACCGCCACTCTGACTACCCTAACCCTGACCGCCCCTCTGACTACCCTAACCCTGACCGCCACTCTGACTACCCTAACCCTGACCGCCACTCTGACTACCCTAACCCTGACCGCCACTCTGACTACCCTAACCCTGACCGCCACTCTGACTACCCTAACCCTGACTGCCACTCTGACTACCCTAACCCTGACCGCCACTCTGACTACCCTAACCGACTGCCACTCTGACTACCCTAACCCTGACCGCCACTCTGACTACCCTAACCCTGACTGCCACTCTGACTACCCTAACCCTGACCGCCACTCTGACTACCCTAACCCTGACCGCCACTCTGACTACCCTAACCCTGACTGCCACTCTGACTACCCTAACCCTGACCGCCACTCTGACTACCCTAACCCTGACTGCCACTCTGACTACCCTAACCCTGACCGCCACTCTGACTACCCTAACCCTGATCGCCACTCTGACTACCCTAACCCTGACCGCCACCCTGACTACCCTAACCCTGACTGCCCCTCTGACTACCCTAACCCTGACCGCAACTCTGACTACCCTAACCCTGACCGCCACTCTGACTACCCTAACCCTGACCGCCACTCTGACTACCCTAACCCTGACTGCCCCTCTGACTACCCTAACCCTGACCGCCACTCTGACTACCCTAACCCTGACCGCCACTCTGACTACCCTAACCCTGATCGCCACTCTGACTACCCTAACCCTGACCGTCACTCTGACTACCCTAACCCTGACTGCCCCTCTGACTACCCTAACCCTGACTGCCCCTCTGACTACCCTAACCCTGACCGCCACTCTGACTACCCTAACCCTGACCGCCACTCTGACTACCCTAACCCTGACCGCCACTCTGACTACCCTAACCCTGACCGTCACTCTGACTACCCTAACCCTGACCGCCACTCTGACTACCCTAACCCTGACCGCCACTCTGACTACCCTAACCCTGACTGCCACTCTGACTACCCTAACCCTGACTGCCCCTCTGACTACCCTAACCCTGACCGCCACTCTGACTACCCTAACCCTGACGGCCACTCTGACTACGCTATGTATTAAGGTAAAGGTTAAAAAGACCTTAGTTGTACTTAATGTTACCTCTAGGCTCTCATCGATAGCTTTAAACCTTTTTGGAGATTTGTTCCCTATCCTTCAATGGCACTTATCAATATCCTTCTCATACAGTCACTCAATGAAGAAACAACTCAGCCTACCTTATCCATGCTGGCCAAGGAAAACTGATCCATTCTGATCACAAATCCCAGTACTCTCCTCATAGCTTTCTATACCTTGGCACTTCAATGGTTCAACTAAATACTTAATAAATGTTGGAAAACCTGACTGCACAAGTCGGGTGCATTCCACAGTCCAACCAAGATTCCAAAATCTTCTTTCTCAAATTCCCTGTAAATTCCAACCCCACCCTCCACCTTTAAACACCTCTGGTTATAGGTACTTCTATCAAAGGGCAAAAATTCTCACCATCTACCCTATCTAGCCCATAAGGTCATCTAAATTCCTCATAACTTTGCGTATCTTTGTGATATGGTGCAACTCAAACTACCTGCGTCTCAATATCACCAAGACCAAGGAGATGGTGGTGGACTTTAGGAGACCTAGGCCTCATATGGAGTCAGTGATCATTAATGGAGAATGTGTGGAGCAGGTTAAGACCTACAAGTATCTGGGAGTGCAGTTAGACGAGAAGCTAGACTGGACTGCCAACACAGATGCCCTGTGCAGGAAAGCACAGTCGACTGTACTTCCTCAGAAGGCTGGCGTCATTCAATGTTTGTAGTGAGATGCTGAAGATGTTCTATCGGTCAGTTGTGGAGAGCGCCCTCTTCTTTGTGGTGGCGTGCTGGGGAGGCAGCATTAAGAAGAGGGACGCCTCACGTCTTAATAAGCTGGTAAGGAAGGTGGGCTCTGTCGTGGGCACAGAACTGGAGAGTATGACATCGGTGGCAGAGCGGAGGGCGCTGAGTAGGCTACGGTCAATCATGGAAAACCCTGAACATCCTCTGCACAGCACCATCCAGAGACAGAGAAGCAGCTTCAGCGGCAGGTTGCTGTCAATGCAATGCTCCTCAGGCAGGATGAAGAGATCATTACTCCCCAATGCCATTCGGCTCTACAATTCAACCACCAGGAGCAAGACATGTTAAAGTGCCGGGATTAGGACTGAGCTTAAGTTACCACTCAATGCACTTTAGTAAACTATTTAAGAACTTTTTAAAAGCTATTTATTAATGCTTTTTGGGAGGGTGATTTTAGATGCATATCATATTTATACTGAGTTAAATACTGTATGTAATTAGTTTTGCTACAATAAGTGTATGGGACACTGGAAAAATGTTGAATTTCCCCTTGGGGATGAATAAAGTATCTATCTATCTATCTATCTAGATCACACTTCAGCCTCACAAACCCCGCCTGATCAATCTCAACTCATAACTAAAACATTCCATCCCCAGAAACATTCCAATAAGTATTTTTGCACCTTCTCCAGTGCAACCACATCTTTGCTCTTGTTAGCCTTTGAGAGTTTGAGAGGGAAACTCAAAAAAAAGTGTTTAAGTTGCTCCTGCAAGCGGCACAAGAGCGATTTTATCATCTCTTTGAAAATGATCTCATCAAACAGATGATTTCACTAATACTGTCACCAGAGCAACCCTGGTCTTCCCATCAGGGCTGTACCCTTTACCTTACCCATCCCTGCACCTTCCTCCCTGTAAATTAATATCAACTCGCTTCCCCAGTTCTGACAAAGGGTCTCTGGACTGAAACTTTAGCTTCTTCACTTTCCACAGAAGCAGGCTGACCCGTTGAATGTTTTAAGGATTTTCTGCTTTTATCAATATTATGTTGGTCTGAGACTAAATGGACTCATTAAGTCAACACTGCAACTTCTCTTTGGGACTCAGGCACCTTTTCAATGCACTTGTGCAGTGTTGATATGACATCACTTCCTTCTTCTGTACACTGGGCTCTTAATAGCAACTCTCTCACCTGCCTACTCACTCCTTTGTAAAGTGGAGACTTCAGCTTTGAATTTTAACAGATATCTGCCAGAAAGGAAATGTGGTAAACTACGTATACCTGTCTGGACACGCCCCTCTTGCTGCCTGCTCCTGTGGCTCCTCCCGCAGACCCCTGTATAAAGGCGATTGGGGCACTCCTCCCCCCCTCAGTCTTCGACATGTCGTGCTCACTTTTCGCTGTTAATAAAATTGATGCACCATCAATAACTAGAGGAGACTGGAAGTGAATGATAGGCCCGGTCACTTGAGGAAGTGAGCCACATGTTCGGTGTACACGTCACAAGCCTCTGAAACTTCAATTTCCAGATGCAGATACAGGGTACCACAGTCAACCCAACTCAGGGACATTCAAGTTATGCCTTTAGCCCCGAGCTGGTACAACTCACTGGGGAGCAGCTCTCTTGCACTCGAGTCCTCTGATTTTACCCAATACAGGGTCCCCTTTCTCCCTGTTCTCCCACTACCTCACAGAATGTAGACCCTACAGAAGAAATGCAATATCGGGATGAATGTGTGCCAGAATTCAGACAGGGATATTGGCCTTATCAGATGACACAGCAAGGGAGTTGGGTGAGCAGTCACATACATGGAGAAGAGGAGTACTGTACTTGGCAACCATATCTCAGCTAAGTTAGAACTGTAACCACTGACAAACCTCAACTTTTGGTCTCTCCTGAAGATCATCATACACAAAGAATTCTGCACAATTGTCACAACCAAGCTTTGAAAAGTATCTGATGCCACCTCGTGCATTCCGCAGCCTTCAAGATGACAACCCTGTGGTCCGAAACCAACTTTAGCTTATTATATGTCATATGACTAACTGTTCTCTGGCTGTAATAACATTTTGTAGAAAACTCCAAAAGCGAAGAACCTATGAATAAGGCACAGACTTGTTTGAGCTCACTGTTTATGCATATATATCTGTGATGGACTCTTTAGAGGTTAAGATCCCACCAGTAAGCAATAGTAATGAGGTTTGTGAAGAATCACAGCCTTCAACAGCAACAAAGTTTTTAATGAAATCAAGTGACAAAGTGATTTTGGTAGGACGAGTTTCTGAAGTGCATGGCTAAATATGGAAAATCTGAAGTGTAAACTTGACCACAAGGGAAATAAAAGTAGTGCATACAAAATAATATTACTGCTACAAATAGGAACCTTTCAGCACAAGTATGTCAGGTCATCAATGGTGAGTGATTTAACTGGAAGGAAGTAGTTGCCACCTTCATAGATAAACAGGGTACAGCAAGCCAAGACAGTGGCAACCACACAAAGTTCCAACAAGGGAACAGCGAAAAAGACATTGAGACGGAATTAACAATGCCAACCAGTGCAGGAGAAAAAAAATTGTATAATATGTAGTCTTATTAAGTTATTGGTGTAAAAACAAATTTTAAAACTCATGTAAAAGTTAACAATTTGACATGAACATTTAAACAGCTACAGAGTGCTTCACCATGGGAAAGGACAGGAATAATTAGAGGTTTAGTAAGGCTCCGTTCGCTAGAAGCACATCAAAATTGTGAATGCATGCTGGTGCGATTTTGAGAATATCGGGACAAATGGAATGTGCAGTCATCTCAAATGGACAAAAGGCAAGGCTATAGCTCAGAATGTACCCAGCTTACAAACACGTTTGTTACGTAGCCTGCATATAAAAACTAGGATTCTGGAGACCAGCAGTATGGATTTGCAGTCAACTGCAGGGCTGGATGCATCTTCTGCAAAATGCTGGAGGAACTCAGCACGTCAGGCAGCAGAGAAAGAAACGAATAACCAGTCAATGTTCCAGGCTGAGACCCTTCCTCAGGACTGGAAAGGAAGGGGAAAGAGGTCAGAGCAAAAAGGGGGGAAAGAAGGGAAGAAGGATAGTTAGAGGGTTAAAGGTGAAGCCAGGTGGGTGGGAAAGGTAAAGGACTGGAGATGAAGAAATCTGATGGGAGGGCAGAGTGGAAGGGGAGAAAAGGAATAAATCTGATAGGAAAAAGGGAAGGAGGAGGGACACCGGGGGGAGGTGATAGGCAAGTGAAAGGAGATAAGAGGCCTGAGTGGTGAATAGAAGAGGGAAGGGGTAGTTTTTTTTTAAACTGATGTAACCCCCTGGGTCGCCTCAGGCTCGCTCAGCTCGTTCTCGTCTAGGGGGAGCAGCCTTCGGCCCCACCAAACTGGGTAATCAGCTGGTGTGGATGCTGTGTGATGTCCCCACCTCGCCCAAAAACAGACAGTACACCATATGCGATTAAATAAGTACAATTTATAAAGGTTACTATAACTAAGTGATTAATAACGATACAGTATATATGAAGAGAAAATTAAAGAAAAGGCGCCAAACTTATCAAAGTCCAAACCACTTCGTGCACAGCCGTTGGAGCTCAATTACTGAAGTCTTCTGGCCACCATTCGCTCCCCTCCGAACTCCTCGACTCGCAGCTCATGACCCTCCGAACTCCTCGACTCTCCAAACAGCTCAGGACCCTCCGAGTGGTCAACCAAGCACATCTAGCTTCATCCCCCCCCCCTCCTCGGAGAATCTCCCGGCCTCAGACCCCCCCTTTGGGGTCCGATCCTCGCCCAGCTTAGAGCATTGCGTCCTCTCTCTCGACCCCCTCGCGCTGATCTGCCCAAAAGCCCGTCAACAAAAGCTTACAGACTCAGAAGAAAGAACATTAATCCCCATTTGGTTTACAAAGGAATACCATTCTCATTATCAGTAAATTAGCATTCCTCCTAGTTAACAAAAGGAAACCCTTTCCCAACAGTAACAAAGAAAAAAAAAGAAACCCCCTTTACACACTTCCTCCACCAAATAAAAGTCATGTCCTCATGACTACTAAATAACTCACCACCTTTCCTGCCAACACACCGTAACCCAAGCACAAACAGTGACATCTCCTCCCCACACAGTAACCCTCACGCCCTGTTCCTCAGGCGCTACTTAGGCCAACTATCTGGGAGTTCCCTAACCCTTCTGAGGCCTCTGTACCCCCTCACCTAAACCCTTCAGGCTCGGACACAACTGGGGATACCTTGGGCCCACTACCAACTCCTCTCTCAACCTCTCACTCATGCCCCACACTGCACACAGCTAACCCTCCCTGCTACACCTGACTCAATGGGAGAAGGGCCAAAGGTCTCTTCCTCAATCGAGGGAAAGTCAGCAAAAGGCAGCATGTACCACACATCTAGCACATCATCCATCGAATCTGTATTCTTCCTCATTCCTGTGATCGGTAGCTGCTGTTTGATCTTCTCCAAACGGAAACACATGGCCTGCACTTCTCCCGCAGTCTCTTCAACCTCCTGTTCAGTATTCACTGCACTTCTCTCCAGCTTTTTCTTCCTCATGACTTCTTCCAGATCAACTTTCAGGTTTTGCACTTCATTTGAACTGTCGATGGTCATCTTCAGGTTCCCTTCAAGCTTCCGCTTCTCTCTTCTGAGATTCGTCTGTAATTTCTTCACCTCCGCAAACTCCCCTCTCTGGGTTCTCAGTTTGCTATTACCCTCAGTCAGACAACTTTCTTCATTCTCTCCAACTTGTAAGTCTTCCGAATGGTTCCAGATCACTTTCTCCAGTCTCTCCGTCTTCATTTCAAACTTGATTCCGTAGAGACAGTCACTCACGAGCTGTGACCTTCGCCAGCCCTGGCACGTGTCCCGAAAACACTTTAACTCGGTAGTTCTCAGCTGCTCCTGCAACGACCTCACTTCATATTCTCCTGAGGCAAATCCAAACACCAAGAGATCATCCACATACACCAAAACTCCAAACGCCTCCACATCCCCTATGGTCTTCCACCTGCCCAGCAGGAAGGTTGCAAGGGCTCCAGATATGCCCTGTGGCATCTTTTTGGACCCGAAGACTCCTAGGGAATTTATAACGGCCGTCTTCTCCTTGTCGGCCCCAATCATCGGGATCTGGCAACATCCACTCCTCAGATCCAGCACCTTAAACCATTTCGCACCACTCAGACAGGCCATCGCCTCTCCGGCCCTCAGGGCCATATTCTGGTCACTGACAGTGCGCCTCTTCAACTCAATACAATCCACACACACGCTGCCTATGTCTTCCACGGCTTCAGGGGCCAGTCGCCGCAACCTCTCTCTCTCCGAGGTGTCTTCAGCAGTCAACTCCGCTCCCTCGTGGTATTTCGCAGCGTCCACTAGGAGGGTCTCACCCTCAGATACTTCCCCCAGGCCATACCGCCAATGGCTCTTGTTTGAATTCGGTATCAGCCCGATGCTGCTACACACGTCCACACAAGCAGCTCGAAACTCTGGGTGCATCGACAATGCCTCCAAACAACGCTCACCCGCCTCCTCCGGGCAGGCCCCCAAGCACACCAGCAGGATATTGGTTCTGTCTAGAACAGAAACGTTGCCCGCCTCAACAGGGTCCGGACACATCAGCATTAACAATTCCTGAACCTCAGTCTCCTCCACATTTGCCTCCAAGAACTCCATTTTCACTGACCAACAACCGTCGTCTGGATAATCACCGGCACTGGTACCCCGAATCTCCAGTGTTCTCAATGTCGTCAAGGGTAAATGCTTCCAATAACGGTTATGAAACAAACTGTACAGCAACTTAACCGGCGCCCCGGTGCCGAGGATGGCTTTAACTTGACTTCCATCCATCCGTAACAACACCTGTGCGCGTGGCCCCTCTAACCCTTCAGGAATAGAGTCTGCTCCTTTCGGGAGTTCCTTGGTACATTGCTGGGAACGTGCTCCCCCAGAGACCCCAAGCCGTTCCCCCACTGGGCCTCCTCTAAGTTTCCCGACACCTCTCGAATCAACAGAACAACTGATCCCCTTGGCACCACAAGCAATTTATCTGCCCCCCTAGGCAAAAAGGGATACCCTAAAAACTTCCCACCAATCTCCTGCCACGGATATGATAAGCCCCCCAGCTGCGGCATTTGACTTCCAGTCGAACCACACGCATTTTCCCACACTTTCCCAGAACTGGCAGCGGTCACTTCGAGGTAATTGCACCCGACAGTTCTAACAAAGTCACCAGCCCGCCTACTCCAACTTTCAACCCGTCCCTGTCGCTTTCCCTCAGCCAAGCACTGCCACTCACCCAACAAATGAGGGGTCCGCTCCGCCCACGCCTCCGCCCCTTTAGGGCTGGACATTATTCCAACAACCGGGCGGAGCCCACCACTGCTGAAACATCCCAAACTGTCACTCCTCACTCTCCAAACAGTACGGACAGCCCATGGTCCCACCACCATTTCGTCAGCACTAGTCGGAAATCGAACAATGACCTCCAGGCTAGCAACAGCAGCCACCCCACCCAACACACACGTAGCGATAACCAGCAATCACACACCCACAAAGGCACACCAGTTCTTCGCCGCAGACACAATTTAAAGAGGGTGATCACACAGCTTCCACAGAAATCAACCCCGGACGAGCACCCCACAATGTAACCCCCTGGGTCACCTCAGGCTCGCTCAGCTCGTTCTCGTCTAGGGCGAGCAGCCTTCGGCCCCGTCAAACTGGGTAATCAGCTGGTGTGGATGCTGTGTGATGTCCCCGCCTCGCCCAAAAACAGACAGTACACCATATGTGATTAAATGAGTACAATTTATAAAGGTTACTATAACTAAGTGATTAATAACGATACAGTATATATGAAGAGAAAATTAAAGAAAAGGCGCCAAACTTATCAAAGTCCAAACCACTTCGTGCACAGCCGTTGGAGCTCAATTACTGAAGTCTTCTGGCCACCATTCGCTCCCCTCCGAACTCCTCAACTCGCAGCTCATGACCCTCCGAACTCCTCGACTCTCCAAACAGCTCAGGACCCTCCGAGTGGTCAACCAAGCACATCTAGCTTCATCCCCCCCCCCTCGGAGAATCTCCCGGCCTCGGATCCCCCTTTGGGGTCCGATCCTCGCCCAGCTTAGAGCATTGCGTCCTCTCTCTCGACCCCCTCGCGCCAATCTGCCCAAAAGCCCGTCAACAAAAGCTTACAGACTCAGAAGAAAGAACATTAATCCCCATTTGGTTTACAAATTCTTGTTATCAGTAAATTAGCATTCCTCCTAGTTAACAAAAGGAAACCCTTTCCCAACAGTAACAAAGAAAAAAAAGAAACCCCCTTTACACTGAAAAAAGAAGAGATTCATGCCATCAGATTGGAGGCCACCCAGATGATATACAGTAGATGGTATTGTTCCTCCACCTCAGAGTGGTCTCATCATAGCACAAGAGGAAGCCATGGCCAACATGTTGTAACAGGAGCGGGAATTGGATTGGGAATTAAAATGTTTGGCCACCATTTGTGGCAGATGGAGTGGAGAAGCTCGACGAAGCCCTCCCCCAATTTATGACATCTCACAATGTAGAGGATGCTGTATAGCACGAGAGGCAGCCATAGACTTAAATGTCAGAATGGGAATGGGAATAGGAACTGGACTTAAAATGTTCTATTATTTTGGGTGAGATCATCAAATACAATATCCATGAATACGATCCTGCAAGAGATCCAACATTATTTGTGCAACCAAGATTATATTCTAACTGCAACAGACATACTGAAACCTGAAGATGCATGAAAATGTGTTATTAAGTTAATGAGTAGCTTAAAAAAGCAAATATGTTCTTGTGAAAAAGGAAGCAATTTACTTAGGTTTGAGAATAAATGATAATAGGCCACAACCAACAACTGAGGAAGCTGAGGCCATATTAAATAGATTAGAATCACTTTCTAAAATAACTGATTAAAAAAGTGCATGTATTTTGTTATCTGTGTGCTGGGAGAGGGGAGAGAAGGAACACAAACATTCAAAATAATTGTCCAATCACAAACAAGAGAAAATCTGCAGAAACCCCAAGCAACACACACAAAATGCCAGAGGAGCCGGGCAGCATCTATGGAAAAAAGTATAGTTGACATTTCGGGCCGAGACCCATCATCATTACTGGGGATAAAAAGATGAGGAGTCAGAGTTAGAAGGTGGGAAAAGTGAGACTGGTAGGAGGGAGGGGTGAAGTGAAAAGCTGGGAAGTTGATTGGTGAAAGACAGAAGGCCAAGGACAAAAGAAAAGGGGGAGGAGCACCAGAGGGAGGTGATGGGCAGGCAAAGAAATAAGGTGAGAGAGCAAAAAGGGAATGGGGAATTCTGAAGGAACAGGAGGGGGTATTACAGGAAGTCCGAGAAATCGATGTTCATGCCATCAGGTTGGGGGCTACCCAGATGGAATACAAGGTGTTGCTCCTCCAACCTGAGTGTGGTGTCTTCAGAACAGCAGAGGAGGCCATGGACTGAGATGTTGGAATGGGAATGGGAAGTGGAATTAAACGGTGGCCACCGGGAAATCCTGCTTTTTCTGGCGGATGGAGCAAGGGTGCTTGGTGAAAGAGTCTCCGATCTACGCCGGGTCTCACCTATATACCGGAGGCCACACCAGGACCACTGGATACTGTTGATGATCCCAACAGACTCACAGGTGAAGTGTCGCCTCACCTAGAAGGACTGTTTGGGGTCCTGAATAGTAGCAAGGGAGGAGGATGTGCCAGGAGGGAGAGCAGTGGGTAGAAACAAATGGAGAAGGGAGACATATAGGGAGTGATCTCCATGGAAAGCAGAAGGTGGGGGTGGGAGGGAAAGATGTGGTTGGAGGTTGGATTTCATTTGAGATGGCGGAAGTTATGGGGAATTATGTGCTGGACGTGGAGGCTGGTAGGATGGTAGGTGAGGACAAGAGGAACCCTATCCCTGGTGGGGTGACGGGAGGATGGGGTGAGGGCAAACGTGCGCAAATTGGAAGAGATGCAGTTGAGGGCAGCGTTGATGGTGGAGGAAGGGAAGCCTCTTTCTTTAAAGGACATCTCCTCCGTTCTGGAATGAAAAACCTCATCCTGAGAGCAGATACAGCGGAGACTGGGTTTATAATAAGCATCAGTAGATAAGCTCTTCTCCAGAGATAGAAATGGAGAGATCAAGAAAAGGGAGGAAGGTGTCAGAAATGGACCAAGTAAATTTGAGGCAGAGTGGAAGTTGGAGGCAAAGACAATGAAGTCGACGAGCTTCATATGGGAAGCAGCGCCAGCACCAATACAGTCGTTGATAGAACCATAGAACCATAGAACACTACAGCACAGCACAGTACAGGCCCTTCAGCCCTCCATGTTGTGCCAACCCATATAATCCTTAAAAAAAATGTACTAAACCCACACTACCCCATAACCCTCCATTTTTCTTTTATCCATGTGCCTGTCCAAGAGGCTCTTAAATACCCCTAATGTTTTAGCCTCCACCACAATCCCTGGCAAGTCATTCCAGGCACTCACAACCCTCTGTGTAAAACACTTACCCCTGATGTCTCCCCTAAACTTCCCTCCCTTAATTTTGTACATATGCTCTGTAGAGTAGGAAAAGTTGATGTAGAGTAGGAAAAGTTGGGAAGTGACACCAGTGTAGGGTTGGAACATAGATTGTTCCATGTAGCTGACAAAAAGGCAGGCATATCTGGGACCTATGCAAGTGCCCATGGCTATACCTCTTGTTTGAAAGGAGGAGCCAAAGAAGAAATTACTGAGAGTGGGGACAAGTTCCACCAGATGGAGGAGAGTGGTGGTGGAGGGGAGCTGGTTGGGTCCAGGATCCAGAAAGAAACAGAGAGCTTTGAGGCCTTTCTTCGAGGAGTATAGGGCCTGGACATTCAAGGTGAAAGTAAGATGCTTATGGCCAGGGAACTTGAAATCATTGAAAAGGTCAAGAACGTGTGAAGTGTCATGGATGTAGATAGGAAGGGACTGAACCAGGTGGGGTAAGACTGAGTCGAGTTATACAGATAGGAGTTCAGTGGGGCAGGAACGAGCATAAACAATGGGTCTACCTGGACAGGCGGGTTTGTGGATCTTGAGTAGGAGGTAGAAACAGGAGGTGCAGGGTGAGACAACTATGAGGTTGGTGGCAGTGGATGGGAGATCCCCAAAGTTAATAGGGTCAATGGCCTGGTGCTCTTTAATGCTGATCCTGTTCGAGGGGTAAGAAAGAGGTGCCTGACAGTTGTCACTGGGCCTCAGCAAGGTAGAGAACAGTCTGCCAGACTACTACAGCATCCCTTTATCTGCAGGTTTGATGGTGAGGTTAGGATTAGTGTGGAGAGAGTGGAGCGCATAGCGTTCAGAAGGAGTGAAGTTGGGATTGGAGAGAGAAGTGATGAAGTTGAGACAGTAAATGTCCCATTGGCAGGTGGCAATGAAAAGATCCAGAGCACGCAGAAGACCAAAGTGGGGTGTCCAGGAAGAGGAGGAGGTTTGAAGACGGGAGAAAAGGTCATCGGTACGAGGTAGAGAGACCTTGCCAAAGAAGTAGGCATGAAGACGAGATGGCGGAAAAAGAGCTCAGTGTAATGGCAGGTGCTCAACTCACTGAGGTGTGGGTGCAGGGAGACAAAGGTGAGGTCCTTACTGAGGACAATGACCGTCCACTGTTTCCGTGCTTTACTTTGGTACAAGGCTCATTAAATCAGCATCAAGTTTATCATCACTGACATCTGTTGTGAAATTTCTTGTTTGGCGGTGACATTCCAAGTGCAATGAATAAAATATACTATAGGTTACAACAAAGATATTTTTAAAATAAATAGTGCATAAAGAGAGCAAACCAGCAAGGTATTGCTCATGGACCATTCATAAATCTGAAGATGGAGTGTAAGAAGCTGTATTATTATAAAACATTGAGCGTGTGTCTTCAGGCTTCTGTACATACTCTGAAGGTAGTAATGAGAAGAGGGCATGTCCTAGATGGTGAGGTCCCTTAATGATTGATGCTTCTGTCTAAAGGCTCTACTTTTTGAAGATGTCCTTCATGGTAGGGAGGCTACTGACCATGACAGAGCTGTCTAAGTCTACAAACCTATTGCATTTTCCAGAGTTTTAGCAGGCTGAGACTGTTTCACTTTGTGGGGTTAATAACACATCACTGGTATCTCAGAATCTGCTTCTAATCAAACAATCTCCTGATTGATCTTCCTGAGATGGTGTTTTTTTTTCTCTCTCTTCGTGACTTTGTATGATTTCATGTACGATATGCGTCAAGCTGTTACTGTCCTTGTCCATGTCTAATGTTGATCAAATATGCATTTCATACTGTGTTCAAGCTTTTAGCCATGACAAGTTTTTGGCACCCCTTTGATAATAGTGTACCTAATACTTTTTGACTACTTCCACTCGTCTTCCTACATGATTTTGTAGGCCTGGCTGCAGCATCTTTCTCTTGTTGGCACAAGGGTTTTATTCAAATAGGTGTTTGAATGTGATGATACACTTCTGCAGCAGCCCCGAACACCATCGCAATAATCTTTGCTTTTCCAGTACTTTATGAGAAGTATGGTAATGTTACACACCAAAAAACGTGCTGGGGGAACTCAGGTCAGGCAGCATCTATGGAAATGAATAAGCAGTCAATGTTTCAGGCCAGGACCATTCTTCAGGACTGGGAAAGGAGCAGGAAGCTACCACTATGATAATGTTGTTTGTTGATAAAATTGACAATACTTAGAGAATCTCCCAAATTACTCTCCAGCAAACTATGGCCCTTTATCCATATTTTCTAACATTTTGAAAAGTAGTTTGCTGTCACAAGATGCATTTTCCTCTCTAGCTTAAACAAATGGTCCCAAGTCTGGCACTTGATAAGAGGGAAATTGATCCTTTGCTGGGCTTGCCCTGTACTGTATATTATAGTCCCCAATCTCACATACATCTCTTGCCTCTACATACCTCCTCTCTACAAAAGCAATTCACTCCCAGTCAAGAGAAGAAAATTGTTTGACCATATTGTACTTTGTTGCTTAGGAATAATTACGATTTCATTTCTGTAGGCTGCATCACTTACTGTGTCAGGTTCATTGCTTAACCCAGTTTCCTTTTACAATCTGTTTGAAGAACTTGCTTCAGACTGCATTTATAATCTAGTCTGGCAGCCTCCTCTATCGATGACTGAGAGTCCGGAAAATATATGCCATGTTTATTGTCTGTAGTTCAGCATCCTTTTGTGTCTTTGAGACAGCCTCAGCTAAATGTATCAGCTGTGTCAGAAAAAGTATTCGGTCCCCTTGGAGGTTTTCATGTTTTATTGTTTTAGAACACTGAATCCCAATGGATTTAATTTGGCTTTTTATTTTACACTGATAAACAGAAAAACACTCTTTTGTGTCAAAGTGAAAACAAATCCCTACAAAGTGATCTAAATTAATTGCAAATATAAAACACAAAATAATTGATTGCATATGTATTCATCCCCTTTGTCAGAATTTAGTAGATGCACTTTTGACAGCAATTACGGCCTTGAGTCTGTGTGCATAGGTCTCTATCAGCTTTGCACGTCTGGACTGCAATTTTTCCCCAATCTTATTTACAAAACTGCTCAAGCTCTGTCAGATTGCATGGGGATCGTGATTGAACAGCCCTTTTCAAGTCCAGCCACAAATTCTCAATTGGATGAGGTCTGGCCTCTGATTTAGCCACTCCAGGGCATTAACTTTGTTCTTTAAAGCCATTCTAGTGTAGCTTTGGCTTTATGCATGGGGTTATTGTCTTGGTGGAAATGAAAATTTCCTCCCAAGTCACAGTTCTCTTGCAGATTGTGTCAGGTTTTCCTCCAGGAATTCCCTCTATTTTGCTGCATTCGTTTTACCCTCTACCTTCATAAGCCTTCCAGCATCCCCACAACATGATGCAGCCACCACCATGCTTCATGGTAGGGATGGTTTGTTTTTGATGATGTTCAGTGTTTGGCTTACAGCATTTAATCTGATGACCAAAAACCTTCCAGCTAATTTCAGAGTCTCCCACATGCCTCTGGAAAACTCTAACCAAGATTTCAAGTGACCTTTTTCCAACAGTGACTTTCTCTTTGCCACTCTCCCATAAAGATGCGACTGGTGAAGCATCCGAGCAAGTTGCATGTGCAGTCTCTCCCACCCCAGCCACTGAAGATTGTAACTCCTCCAGAGTTGTCAGAGGTCTCTTAGTGGCTTCTCCTACTAGTCCCTTTCTGTGTGGTCAGTCAGTTTTTGAGGACAACCTGCTCTAGGCAGATTCACAGCTGTGCCATATTCTTTCCATTTCTTGATTGACTTAACTGTACTCCAAGCGATACTCAGTGACATGGAAATTTCCTTGTATCCATCTCCTGACTTGTGCTTTGCAATAACCTTTCCGCAGAGCTGCTTGGAGGGTTATTTTGTCTCCATGGCGTTGTTTTGCCAGGAAACTGACTCACCAGCAGTTGCATTTTCTTCTTCTGCTGACTTTTAATGGTGGTTGGCAGTCCAACTAAAGGTGCATTACCGCCACCAACTGAACTGCAGTGCGGTGTAGAGAGTTGGGAAATAAAACCCCTACTAGTTCTTTATCAAATGAAACCTAAATTACCCCAAAAGCCCTATAGATATTAAATAACAAAAGAAAATATTGTGAATTAAAGTCACTTCCATAACTTAGTGGTCTTTAAATGAAAACTGCCAACCCCCAAAGCTAGTAGTGCAGCCTGCATTTGCTTTCTTTCAACCCTGTATGCTTCATATTGTAAAATAATGTGTTCAACTGTTTAATAATGGTGACAACACCTACACATCCCAGAGTGATGTTTTCCAACAAGATACAAGGAATAATTAAACATTGGATGCCCAATTCTAAGTTGAGTCAATATAATTCCTTCCCTTCTTGTCTTACCCCCTTCTCCCATCAATGCAACAGTTTTATGAATTCTGCATGGGGTCTCCCCTTAAGCCCAATATCCCACTGGTCATGCCATAATCCCCTAATTCTTAGACCCACCAATGCCTTAGCTTCTGATTTGCTAAGTGGAAGGTCTATCCATAGATGAATTTTTAACAGTTCCCCTCAACGCCTCTATGTGCAGGAACCCATGAGAAGAGGACACATGGACCAATACTTTGAACATGAAATAAAGTTTGAAGAGCTTCCAGCAGTAAATCAGACCTATTGCTACAACGACCTGTTTTAAGACTTGTCAAAACTGAAAAAGAATCCCAACAAATTATAACTTTGCAAGGACAGATTTCCTCCACCCACTGTAAACCAAAATTATGTGACTTCTAAAACCAATTGTCTGCATCAGTGATGATTTGGTGTGTTATATTAAAGGGGGGGGTGAATACTTATGCAATCAATTATTTTGTGTTTTATATTTGTAATTAATTTAGATCACTTTATAGAGATCTGTTTTCACTTCGACATGCAAGAGGCTTTTTCTGTCGATCAGCCTCAAAAAAAGCCAAATTAAATCCACTGTGATTCAATGCTGTAAAACAATAAAACATGAAAACTTCTCAAGAATAGGCACTGTGTCCTCGGTGCACTGCAAAGGGACTTAACAGCAAATGATATGGAATGAATTCTGATCATGTGAGCATAGACAGAATTTCTCTAAGTGTATTGGTGAGATTTCTCCAAATGAAAATACAGAGCCAGTAGCACCTCATCAGTATGCACACAGTTCAACTCTACATCCAATAGACCTCTGCTTGTTTAAACCAGTGGTTGACTCTCCTACAACATTGTTCTTACAAGATTGTTTTCTAAGACATCAGCTGGCAGAATCATCTTTTGTTTATTTATTTGTTGAGATACAGTGCAGAACAGGACCTTGGTGCCGCCCAGCAATCCCCCAATTTAATCCTAGGCTAATCAGGGACAATTTACCATGACCAATTAACCTACCAACCGACACGTCTTCGGACTATGGGGAGCCACGGGGAGAACGTACAAACTCCTTAGGAAGTGAATCCAGGTCGCTGGTATTGTAAAGCATTGTACTAACCACTACACTACTGTGCTGTATTCTTATCATCAAAACATCACAGGCTTCATTGTAACCACCTCCTTAATTTAATTGACAGTGTGCTCATGACTGTCAGTTAGTTACATTCCACATCCTTTTGATCATCTTTCTCATTTATTCACACATCTCCCACGAGGTCCTTTGAAATAATGATGCCCAAGAACCTGAATATTGAAACAGAGGTAACTGTACGGTTGTTGATGACGGAGAGGAGACACATTTTTCTTGACGTTGATAGGCATCTCCATGGTTTTCAGGGCATTTAGCTTCAAGTTATTGTGATTGCACCAGGACACTAGCTTGTTTATTCCTTAGTGGTACTTGAGTTTATCACCTCTGGTGATTAATCCAATGGTAGTGATGTTGTCCACATTCTTCATCAGCTTAACAGATGGATCGCTGGAGGTGCGGTCACTGGTGTATGGAGAAAATAGGAGAGGAGAGAGAACACACTCCTATGGCATACTAGTCTTGATTACATGGGATATGGAGATAGGCTTGCCTAGTCTCACATACTGCCTCCTGCCAAAGAGGAAGTTACAGATTGGAAATGGTACGTTCAGTTTTGACAGTTACTTTCAGAAGCTCAGAGATGATGATATTTAAGGCTGAACTGAAATCACCAGAGAATCCTGGGATACAGTATGAACCAGGGAGTCAAGATGCTGCAGAATTCAGACTGATGTTAACTGCATCATCTATAGATCTGTTGACTGTAAGTGAACTGCAACAGATATAGAGATTGAGTTATGGATTTGAGAAATTACATAACCAGCTTTACAAAAGCCTCCATTATGACTGATGTGAGTGCAATTGCCTGGGGACTGGAATAGTAACAGACTTCTTGAAACATGCTGGAATAGTGCATAGTTTAAGATACTAATTGAAAATGTCTGTGAAGACTGTGCACAGCTGGTTAGCGCAGTGTTTAAAAACAGCAGGGAAGGCAGCGTCAGGGCCTGCAGCCTTCTTGATATTTTGCTTCCTGAACAGCTCCTTCACCTCCTCTTCCTTCACAAGAAAGGATGTAGGGCACTGGAGATGGTCTGGTTGAATGGGCATGGGAGCAAGTCTTTGAAGTGTGATCTATGAGTCAAATCTGCAGTAGAACTCATTTAACCGACCTGGGAGGAGAGAATCATTAAGGCATGGTATGCCTTCCTTTTGAAGTTGATAATGGACTAAAGGCCATTCCAGACTGCAGAACAGTCACTTGCAGAAAACTGGTTTGCCAATTTGACTGAATATTGGTATCTGTTAGCTCTGATTGTCTTCTCCAGTGTGAACTTGGTCTTCATGAACTCCCCTGTATCTCCACTCCTGAAGGCCCCCTCCTCCAGATGCAGCTACTGAGTTCTCTGTTGAACGAGGGCTTATCTTTGCTGAAGCTGGTGATTGGTTTTGAGGGGATGTAGGCATCTTCACTAAGGAAGATATAGGTCACTGTGTCAGCGCGGTCGATGCTGGTTTTGAAGATGCTCTATTCAGAGGAATCAAAGAGCACTCTCTTAGCAGTTCTGTGGTTTTACCAGGCCACACTTTCACAACTTTATTAGTGGGCTTCAGCTTTTGCAGAGGTGAGGTGAACATTAGCACGTCAGATGTCTGGACGGTGGGGGGGCACGGGGTGGGAGTGGGATGTTGCATGATAGGCCTCTTTAAATTGGACTGTAGCAATGGTCCAGAATATTAAAGTTTGAAGTAAATTTATAATCAAAATAAAAACACAAAATGCTGGCAGAACTCAGCAGGCCAGACAGCATCTATGGAAGGAGGAAGTGATGACGGTTCGGGCTGAAACCCTTCATCAGGAGTGAAGTAACATGGGGTGGTCGAGGGGGGATAAGAAATGGTGGGAAGGGATGAAGTAGAGAGCTGGGAAGTGATAGGCTGAAGGGAAATGGGCTGGGGGAAGGTGGAGAATTATGGGAAATAAAAGAGAAAGAAAGGTAGGGCTGGAGCAGATTCTAGTGAGGGGGGAAAAAGAGAGAGAAAGAGAACCAGACTAAAACTATAGATAGGGATGGGGTAAGGGGGGGGGGCAGGGGTATCAACAGAGGTCTGTGAGTTGAATGTTCAAGCCAGCAGGTAGGAGGCTACCTAGGCGGGAGATAAGGTGTTGCTCCATCGACCTGCATCAACCATCAAAATACATATGTTTCACCATATACCTCCTCTATTAGCTTCATATTACCTTCTCTATTGGCACATTAAATCTGTTGCTGAAAAGAGGGTTCTAAAATAGCATGGCTGGGATCACAGCAGAGAACTCTAGGTAAGTAAAATGGTTGGCATTCAATTGTTGGATGTTCCAGTCAGGAGAACAAGGGTGAGACAAAACCACTCCATCCCAGCACCACAATGAGATTATCATGAAGCAGATGCTGCCACCTCTGCCCTTTCCTAATGCTGCCATCTGGTCCATCCAGCGGATTGAGAACCTCTCAGGTTGCAGCACAGTGTCGTCTGTGTGTGGGGGTTGAGCCATGTCTCAAAGAAACAGAGACAGAGCAATCCTTCATTTCCCTCCGACACAGCAGTTTTACACTTAGGTCCACTGTCTGGCTCTCCAGTGACTATACATCAGCCAGGAATGGCAGTTCCATATAACCGTATAACAGTCACAGCACGGAAACAGGCCATCTCGGCCCTTCTAGTCCGTGCCGAACGCTTACTCTCACCTAGTCCCACCTACCCGCACTCAGCCCATAACCCCCTGTTCCTTTCCTGTCCATATACCTATCCAATTTTACTTTAAATGACAATACCGAACCTGCCTCTACCACCACTCTCTGAGTAAAGAAATTTCCTGCCACTTACTTTCTACGGTTGGACATCTGCCACTTCCAGGTACCATATCTGCATTTCTAAGAGTCAGTTCACCGAGTCCCTCAAACTCTGTAGATCATAGGATTTCTAGTGCATTTAGATAGCTTAAAAGATTGTTTCTCAAGGGGAAATTACATACTGCAAATTACAGTGATAACAGTTCACTTGAAATACTGCTTGCTTTCGCTTCCTATGTACATGTATTTTTTTCAGTACTTATTTTCAGCCCATCAAATTTATGCTAACATTGAGCTTCCTATCACCCAAGTACACTAGGATAACTTCCAGCAGCCAGTCAACCTATCAACCAGCTTGTCTTTGAAACTGAAAAACCATGAAAGAATGCAGACCGTTACAGGGGAATGTGCAAACTCTGCACTGGACTGACTGCAGGATCAAAGCTGTGCGGCAAAAGCCCTATGCTGCTCTTCTAAATTAGTTGTCTTAAGTTTCTGTCAAATGTCATAGTTGCATTTTTCAGCGCCTCTGACATGGTTTATTAACATCATTTTCTAAAATACTGCAGGATAGCCTGCAATTTCTAACAATGTGCTTGGAACTAAATAAATTACAGAGGGGGAGTTAGTGACAGACAGCAGCAGGTTGAATCTTTGCAGGAGAGACTGAGGCAAGTGAGGTCTTTCCCCTGCCCCCATCTCAACTGCATTTTATAGCAGCACCATTGCGAGTGTCCTGTCAAGCTGCATCTCCATCTGGTAGCAGAGAATCGGGCCAGAAGTCCTGACAATGGACTGTGAGAATGGCCAAGTCTCCCTAATATGCACTGGGGACATTTATCAGGAGCACTGCATATGCAGGGCCCTTAGTATTATCAAGAATCCCACCCACCCATGTAGCATCCTCTTTGACTTTTTACCATCAGGGAGGAGACTCTGATGCACATTTGTATTGTGTTCAGTTTTGGTCTCCAAAGTTGAGGAAGGATACTTTTGCTTTTGAGGGAGTGCAGTGTAGGTTAACGAGGTTGATTCCCGGGATGGCGGGACTGTCGTATGTTGAAAGGTTGGAGCAACTGGGCTTGTATACACTGGAATTTAGAAGGATGAGAGGGGATCTGATTGAAACATATAAGATTATTAAGGGATTGGACACGCTCGAGGCAGGAAACATGTTCCCGATGTTGGTGAGAGCCTCAGAAGGCAGTGGAGGCCAATTCTCTGGATGCTTTCAAGAAAGAGTTAGATAGAGCCCTTAAAGAGAGCGGGGTCAAGGGATATGGGGGGAAGGCAGGAATGGGGTACTGATTGTGGATGATCAGCCGTGATCACATTGAATGGTGGTGCTGGCTCGAAATGGCCTACTCCTGCACCTATTGTCTATTGTTTATAAAGACAGGATGGGAAACAGCTTCTTCCCTCAGGCCTTTAGGTTCCTGAACTCCCTGCCGCATCATTTTCGAAGTATCACCGGTTAATGTGTTCTATACCCTACAATAGTTAATCTATGCACTTTATTTTGTTTACTTATGCATAATTCATCTGTCATTTTAATTCTTACTTTCCCAAGTTATTGTGTGTTATATGTACAACTGTGCTTTAAATGCTGGTCCTGAGAAATGTTGTCTCATTTGACGGTATAAATATATATAGTTAAATGACAATAAATTTGACTTGACTTAAGAAGGGATTTCTTATTGGAGTCTCTCCCTAAATATTGTGGTAATATATACAGACAGGAGAAACACACAAAATGCTGGACAAACTCAATGGGTCAGTTATCATCTATGGCGGGAAATGGACAATGAATGCTTCATTGGGATTCATACAGATAAGAGTTTGCCACCTGCTAATATTCTTGTAAGTGCGCAGGTCCAATATTGCACGTCACGCATTAGCCAGAAGCAGAACACTTGAAAACAATTCTAAACTCTGGACATATTTAGCTATGATTCAGTACTAGGCACTTGTCTCTACCATTGCTTGCCACATTGTTAGGATCATTTCACCAAATACTTTGAAGAAAAACAAGCATTGCAATGAAATAAAGAAAATTGAAAACAATATAACTTGTGTAAGAAAAGCTTGAGTGACCAGTCATTTTTGGTTCATTGTGGCAGCATTGAGTTCTGAAATGCTGACATACTGAATGTTGAACAATGTTTTGGGTAATGAAGTTGGGCCAGTAATTAGCCAAGTTATAGACTATGGATATCAGAAGCTTATGCATCAGGCACAATGAACAAGTGTAAAAAGGATTACAGCCCAATAGGGAAGAATGTGCTGGTGGTATTTTTACTTATGACACTTCATTCACTGACTGTGTGACCAAAGTCTGCTATTCCCTGAGGGTAGTGTCAAAGACAAAGAGGTGTTTCAATAGAGCTATAAGGTAAATTGCAGCGATTTCATGCCAAGTGCTACAACAGATTTCTTTTTGTGATTACCATACAATGACCTTAGAAAACAGAATTTGCACACTGTATACAATAGATTATTTCCCTGCCAGAGCAGTGGAAATAGTTGATATACACAAATATCCCTTTGAAACAAATATGAGGATAGTTAAATAGATTACCGATTCAAGCAGGGATTCTCATGAGGGCAACCTGGGGATCTTGAGGTCCAAATTCTTGGCTCTCTGAAAGTGGCTACACAGATTGATAGGGAGGTTAAGAAGGCATATTGGCTTTTTTTAATCAAAGAATTGAGTTCAAAATGAGATCTAATAGAGCAGGGGCTCTCCACTTTTTTATGCCATGGATCCCTACCACTAACCAAGGGAACCGTTGATCCCAGATTGGGAACTCCTCTGATAGAGATTTATAGGATTATGAGAGGCATTGAGTAGACAGACAGTATTTTTACCCCCAGGTTTGGAATTTCTAACACCAGAGGGCATGCATTGAAGCTGAGAGGGGATAAATTCAAAGGGAATGTTTGGGGCAATTTTTTTTAAAAGCACAGAGTGGTGGGTAGCTGGAGTGCACTGCCTGGGGTGGTGGCAGAGGCTGATACATTAGGGATTTTTAGGAGATGTTTAGATGGGCACATGAATGTGAGGGAAATGGAAGGATATGGACATCATGTAGGCAGAAGGGATGAGTTTTATTGGATATTTGACGACTAATTTAATTGGTTTGGCTCACCATTGTGGGCCAAAGGGCCTGTTCCTGTGCTGTGCTGTTGTGTGGTCAATGTTCTAAGACAACTTGTTTATTTCCAGGTACTATGCATGGTCCACCAACCAAAGTTACATAAAATGAGGTCACAGTGTTTTTGATACTGAAAAGATTTCAAAAGGTAAGATATATACATAAAAGTGATTACAGGATTTGGAGGTGCACAAGAGACTGCAGAAGTTGGCACCTGGAACAAAAACAAAATTCTTGAGGAACTTAGCGGATCAGGCAGCATCTCTGGAAAAGTCCAGATGAAGGATCTCAATCCAAAACGACTGTCCATTTCCCCCTACAGATGCTAACTGACCCACTGAGTTCCTCCAGCATTATTTTCTTGACTGCAAGATTTGTTAATCAGAGAGGCTTCAAAGTTATAGAAAGACATTTGGTATTCCATGATCACAGAATGCATCCTCCTGAAACATTACTCTGAAGGATGTAAGTGTCCTGCAAAAGCATTTCCGAGAGCCATGTGACTTACTTTGTAAAAGGACTAGGAAACTATACGTATTGTGCCAAACACCAGCAAACGTGACTAGCTTGTTGGTCAGCATAGATGAGTTAGGCAGGTGGGCCTGCTTCCATTGTTCTACACAATGACACTATTCATTCAAAACTATTCACAGAGGGTAGAAGTAAAACATGTGGGGTCATATATTACCACATGATGCACAAGAAGTTAATATCTATCTTTGTCACATGATTGATCTTGCTACCTGTTTTTTCAATGTTTCCTTCGCTATGTGATCGACCTTCTTGTTTCTCCAGTGGTAGTTAAATAGTAAGGAAACACAAATGGAGCTTTATTACATTTGCTGTTCATGAATCTTTTAGGCGGAAACTGTCTAAACAGTTTTCAGTAGTAATGTACAATGATAGGAAGTAGGGTTTTAGGATCTCAGTGAATATACTTCTTAGTGTTTGCAAACGTATCACAAAAATCTGTACCAATGAATTAGCATTTCTAAAGGGATTAAATTCATGGTATTCCTCCATGGATATACATGTAGTATCTGAGTTCTTCATGTAACCTAATGGGTGAGGAATGAAAACGCAAACACGAGGAAATCTGCAGATGCTGGAAATTCGTGCAACACACACAAAATGCTGGTGGGACACAGCAGGCCAGGCAGCGTCTCTATGGAGAAGCACTGTCGACGTTTCAGGCAGAGACCCTTCGTCAGGGCTCCACACAAAATGCTGGTGGGACACAGCAGGCCAGGCAGCGTCTATAGGACAAAGTGTAGTCGACGTTTCGGGCCGAGACCCTTCGTCAGGACTTTTTCAGTGAGGAATTGAACTTTTTCACAAGCCAGGATGACTTAAGGGGCTTCTTCAAACTGGTTTTGTGGGCCCCTTCAACCTAGCAAACAATGACATGTCTCCATGCAAAACAAAGCAGATAGTCATGCTTTAACAACCAATAATAAAAGCACTACACCAGTTTGCCTTCTAAAACTGAAGAAAGAACATTTGGTTAAATAAAACTAATATGTAACTGAATCACAGGTCTTCTCGTTCTCATTATATTTTAGCTTTTTCTAAAGATCTTAGATTACCCTTGAGTCAATAGTGTCATGTTCCCATGGCTATCATGTTCTGGAGATAAACCCAAGATATAAACCCAAGGTTACAATTAATTTTGCCTCACAGGTGACTACACATAACAGAAAAGACAGCTCTTATTTATCTGCCTGCCTTCTATCCTTGAGCACAAACTCCAATATCCTCCTTCAAAGGATTGGAAAATACTTTCCATTTATCTCTATCTTAATTAGCTCAGCAAATGACAATTGGAAAGATTGAGTTTTAAGTCCTCCAAATTAGGTCCTCCTTGCTTAAATAATGTACTTGAGGCTCTTTGTCATAGCTGGTTTTATACAAATGTATATTTCCTGTTTAGTTCACAATTTCTCTTAAGTCCGATCTGATATCATCAGCCATTGTATCTATCTAAAGATACTGAGATTCTCTGCATGCAACTGATACGTGCTCATTTTATTTTTCCTGAGAACCATGTGATCTGGCTTTACCTGTACACCAGGAAACCACCAAATGGTTGCTTTTAGAAATCTACTAGAGTTATTCTCTGTTAAAACTTTTAAGTTAAAGAAAGTTGATTCCAAAGCTTCTTTCTTTGCTTATAATAATTTGATCTGATTATAATAGCTTTAAAATTACAGTACTATTGAATTTTGCAGTTAATACTTTCGTGCAAGAATATCTCAACTTTTCTGACTAAACTACCAACTAAACTATAATCAAACTTTCAATATTTTAATAAAATTTTACCAGACATTCTTTCAGACACTAGTGAAGTTGTTGATGTGACCAAAGCCTCTCTTAAGTTCCCTTGAAAGTCAACTTTCAGAGATCACAAGAACTTCTCCTAGATTCTCTAGAGCCATTTTCTCTGTAATTTCAACTGCTACAATATTATTCTTCTCTAGGACATTTTAGGAATCATTTCTGGACATATTGCATTCCCTTTTTTTTGAATTATCTTTGTTGAATTTTACGATCTCTGTCAAACTCAAAACTAGTGTCTTGATACTGTTGGAAGTCCTGGGTAAGGTTTGTGGATTGGACTGTGCAGTTGGTTATGTTTCTGGTCACTCTTTGTTTCTAATTTTGTGCAATTTTGATTGGGGCAGACTGCCTCAGCAGCCCGCAGATAACGAAGACACAGTGCTGAGTTAGGCTGAAATGAGCTGGCCTGAATATACAGACAAACATACTTTATTGATCCCGGGGGAAATTGGGTTTCGTTACAGTCGCACCAAGAATAGTGAAGAAATATAGCAATATAAAACCACAAATAATTAAATAATAATAAGTTAATTATGCCAAGTGGAAATAAGTCCAGGACCAGCCTATTGGCTCAGCGTGTCTGACACTCTGAGGGAGGAGTTGTAAAGTTTGATGGCCACAGGCAGGAATAACTTCCTATGACGCTCAGTGTTATATCTCGGTGGAATGAGTCTCTGGCTGAATGTACTCCTGTGCCTAACCAGTACATTATGGAGTGGATGGGAGTCATTGTCATGCAACTTGGACAGCACCCTCTTTTCAGACACCACTGTCAGAGAGTCCAGTTCCACCCCCACAACATCACTGGTCTTACAAATGAGTTTGATGATTCTGTTGGTGTCTGCTACCCTCAGCCTGCTGCCCCAGCACACAACAGCAAACATGATAACACTGGCCACCATAGACTCATGGAACATCCTCAGCATCGTCCGGCAGACGTTAAAGGACCTCAGTCTCCTCAGGAAATAGAGACGGCTCTTGGTAACATTGTGGCTTGGTGTTTCACATTCTGTGCTTTTCGCACTTTTTTTTGCCATTTGCAGAATGTTGATTTTTGTGTGGTAGGGGTTTGATTTTTTTTTTGAACTACAAAGTAGCTTCATGGCTGTCTGTGATAAGGCAAATCTCAGAGCTGTATTCTGCATATCTGCATGATGTACTTTGAATCATGTCCTACTACAAATGCTAGCCAAAGATATCCTCAGCTGAGGTGCAGTTTCTTGAAGGATGACGTGAATCTGCCTCTTTCTGATGCTGCCATCTTTTTTCCCCTGCACTCTCTGTGTGCTTCTTCTGAAGAACATAGATCCATATAGTCACACAGCTATGGAACTGAGAGTTAAGACAAACTTTAATTATTACATAGTTGAAGACCAAACGTATAGTGTTGTATGGAGTCCCCTTGAGAGTATGAAATTTGTCAACGACATGCACATTGGACTCGGAGGGCGGAGCAAAGTCAAGATGGCTCCTTTGCTTGCATCGTTGGAAACAGCTCTATTTGTATCTTTGACATCTCTTTTTCTCCCCCTTGAAAGTTCTTTTGAAGACCCTGACCTGGAGTTACACTCTGACATCGGTTCTTTGCAGGAATGGGACCCGCCCTCAGGGCCTCACGACCGACCAGTTTTTGATATCCCTGGAAGACTAGCGCGCGTCCAGGGTGTCTGATTGTCACGGCTCTGGAGACAGCCTGACTCAAGGCCGATGCCCCTGACTCAGGTGTCACGGGAGAACACGGAACATCAGGAGCTGCCATGTGCTTTGTGTCCAAAGACCTGAGCCTTGGGGCTAACAATGACATTCGTCTTGGAGAGTAAGGAGGTGATAAAGAGGAACTATAAGCAAGTAGTCTCACCGGGGCCTCAAGAGACAGCTAAATGGGAAACAGTCAGGGCAAGGGCAAGGTCAGATACTAAAGAGTACCTCTGTGGCTGTACCCTTTAACAATAAGTACTCCTGTTTGAGTACTGTTGGGTGGGACGGCTTACCTGAGGGAGACAACTGTGGCTGTGACTCTGGCACAGAGCCTGGGCCTGTGACTCAGAAGGGTCGGGAAAGGAGGAGGATGGCAGCAATGATAGGGGACTCTATAGTTAGGGGGTCAGACAGGTGATTCTGTGGACACAGGAAAGAAACACAGATGGTAGTTTGCCTCCCAGGTGCCAGAATGTTTCTGATTTCGTCAACGATATCCTGAAGCAGGAAGGAGAACAGCCATAGGTCATGGTACATATTGGTAACAATGACATACATAGGAAAAGGAAGGAGGTCCTGAAAACAGACTACAGGGAATCAGGAAGGAAATTGAGAAGCAAGACATCAAAGGTAGTAATCTCGGGATTACTGCCTGTTCCACATGACAGTGAGTATAGGAATAGAATGAGATGGAGGATAATTGCATGGCTGAGGGATTGGAGCAGGGGGCGAGGATCCAGATTTCTGGATGACTGGGACCTCTTTTGGGGCAGGCATGACTTGTACAAAAAGGATGGGTTGCACTTGAATCCAAGGGGGACCAATATCCTGGCTAGGAGGTTTGCCAAGCTATTGGGAAGAGTTTAAATTAGAGTTGCTGGGGGATGGGAACCAAACTGAAGGGGTGGAGGAAGGGGTGGTTGGCTCACAAATAGAGGAAGCTTGTAGACAGAGTGAGAGGGAAGATAGGCAGGAGATAGAAAAGGAATGCGCTCAGACCAAAGGTTTGAGATGTGTCTATTTTAATGTAAGGTATATTATGAATAAAGGGGATGTGCTTAGAGAGCAGATCAGTACTGGGAACTGTGATGTTGTGGTCATTACAGAGACTTGGATGGTTCAGGGGCAGGAATGGTTACTTAGAATGCCAAGCTTTAGCTGTTTCAGAAAGGACAGGGTGGGAGGCAAAAGAGGTGGGGGTGTGGCACTGCTGATCAGAGATAGTGTCACGGCTGCAGAAAAGATGGACGTCATGGAGAGATTATCTACTGAGTCTCTGTGGGTGGAAGTTAGGAAGAGAAAGGGGTCAATAACTCCACTGGGTGCTTTCTTATAGACCACCCAATCGTAACAGGGACATCAATGTACAAATAGGGAGACAGATTCTGCAAAGGCGTAATAATAATAGGATTGTTGTGGTGGGAGATTTTAATTTCCCCAAATATTGATTAGCATCTCCTTAGAGCAAGGGGTTTAGATGGGATGGAATTGGTTAGGTGTGTTCAGGAAGGTTTCTTAACACAATATGTAGATAAGCTTACAAAAGGAGAGGCTGTACTTGATCAGATATTGGGAAATGAACCTGGTCAGCTGTCTGATCTCTCAGTGGGAGAGTATTTTGGAGATAGTGATCACAATTCTATCTCCTTTACCATAGCATTGGAGAGGGATAGGAACAGACAAGTTAGGAAAGCGTTTAATTGGAGTAAGGGGAAATATGAGGTGATCAGGCAGGAACTTGGAAGCATAAATTGGGAACAGTTGTTCTCAGGGAAATTTACAGCAGAAATGTGGCAAATATTCAGGGGGTATTTGCATGGAGTTTTGCATAGGTACTTTCCAATGAGACAGGGAAAGGATGGTAAGGTACAGGAACGGTGGTGTACAAAGGCTGTTGTAAATCTAGTCAAGAAGAAAAGAAAAGCTTACAAAAGGTTCAAAAACTAGGTAATGATAGAGATCTAGAAGATTATAAGGCTAGCAGGAAGGAGTTTAAGAATGAAATTAGGAGATCCAGAAGGGGCCATGAGAAGGCCTTGACAAACAAAATTAAGGAAAGCCCCAAGGCATTCTACAAGTATGTGAAGAACAAGAGGGTAAGACACGAGAGAATAGGACCAATCAAGTGTGACAGTGGAAAAGTGCGTATGGAACTGGAGGAGATAGCGGAGGTACTTAATGAATACTTTGCTTCAGTATTGTCTATGGAAAAGGATCTTGGTGATTGTAGGGATGACTTACAGTGGACTGAAAAGCTTGAGCAGGTAGGTATTAAGAAAGAGGATGTGCTGGTGCTTTTGGAAAGCATCAAGTTGGGTAAGTCTCTGGGACTGGATGTGATATACCCCAGTCTACTGTGGGAGGCGAGGGAGGAGATTGCTGAGCCTCTGACAATGATCTTTGCATCAGCAATGAGGACGGGAGAGGTTCCAGAGGATTGGAGGGTTGCGGATGCTGTTCTATTATTCAGGAAAGTGAGTAGGAATAGCCCAGGAAATTATAGATCAGTGAGTCTTACTTCAGTGGTTGGTAAGTTGATGGAGAAGATCCTGAGAGGCAGGATTTATGAACATTTGGAAAGGCATAGTATGATTAGGAATAGTCAGCATGGCTTTGTCAAAGGCAGGTTGTGCCTTACAAGCCTGATGGAATTTTTTGAGGATGTGACTAAACACATTGATGAAGGTAGAGCAGCAAGGCATTTGATAAGATACCCCATACAAGGCTTATTGAGAAAGTAAGGAGGAATGGGATCCAAGGGGACATTGCTTTGTGGATCCAGAATTGGCTTGCCTACAGAAGGCAAAGAGTGATTGTAGACGGGTCATATTCTGCATAGAGATCAGTGACCAGCGGTTTGCCTCAGGAATCTCATCGTGATTTTTATAAATGACCTGGATGAGGAAGTGGAGGGATAGGTTAGTAAATTTGCTGATGACAAAGGTTGGGGGTGTTGTGGATAGTGTGGAAGGCTGTCAGAGGTTACTGCAGGACATTGATAGGATGCAAAACTGGGCTGAGAAGTGGCAGATGGAATTCAACCCAAATAGGTGTGAAGTGGTTCACTTTGGTAGGTCAAATATGATGGCAGAATATAGTATTAATGGTAAGACTCTTAACAGTGTGGAAGTTCAGAGAGATCTAGGGGTCCGAGTCCATAGGACACTCAAAGCTGCTTCGCAGGTTGACTCTGTGGTTAAGGCAGCATATAGTGCATTGGCCTTCAACTGTGGGATTGAGTTCAAAAGCCAAGAGGTAATGTTGCAGCTATATAGGACCCTGGTCAGACTCCACTTGGAGTACTGTGCTCAGTTCTGGTTGCCTCTCTACAGGAAGGATGTGGAAACCATAGAAAGGGTGCAGAGGAGATTTACAAGGATGTTGCCTGGATTGGGGAACATGCCTTATGAGAATAGGTTGAGTGAACTCGGCCTTTTCTCCTTGGAATGACGGAGGATGAGAGGTGACCTGACAGAGGTGTACAAGATGATGAGAGGCATTGATCACGTGGATAGTCAGAGGCTTTTTCCCCAGGACTGAAATGGTTAACATGAGAGGGGACAGTTTTAAGGTGCTTGGAAGCAGGCACAGAGGAGACGTCAAGGGTAAGTTATTTTATGCAGGGAGTGGAGAGTGCATGTACTGGGCTGCCAGCGATGGTGGTGGACGCGATACGAAAGGGTCTTTTAAGAGACTCCTGGATAGGTACACAGAGCTTAGAGGATTATAGATAACCCTAGGTAATTTCTAAAGCAAGGACATGTTTGGCACAGCTTTGTGGGCTGAAGGGCCTGTATTGTGCTGTAGGTTTTCTATGTTTCTAACTCTCTGGAAGCAGAGTTCAGAAAAAGAGATGCACAGACTTCTAACATCATAAATCAGTGATTCAGCAGAAAGATTGAGGTGTATCTGAGGCTGCAACCTCTCAAAGCCCTTCATTATGGTACATTTATTATGGTCTTTTTTATATTTACATTTTTTATATTTACATATAAAAAAACCCAGTTAATATATGTATATATTGTAGATGTAAAGTTATCCAGAGTAACTTACAGAAGTTCAGATATGCAGCCATAAATCTACTTGTAACTGTATGGGATGCCTCCAGGTGCTATGATTTCATTCCTCTTTCCGCTATGCGGGTTGGTAGAACTGAGAGGCATTGGTGGAAATGTGGGAAGAATAAGGAATTAGTATAAGGTTGATACGAGATAGGTAGTTGATGCACCATCAATAACTCTAGGAGATGGGAGGCAAACGATAGGCTTTCATTAGCAGCAAGAGACCACCACACAACATCCTGGAGACTGAGGGAGGAGCAGTGCCTCCAATCTCCTTTATACAGGGGTCTGTGGGAGGAGCCACAGGAGCAGCCAGCAGAGGGGCATGTCCAGACAGGTATATGTAGTTCACCACGGTAGTTAATGGTCAGTGTGAACTCAGTGGGTCAGAGGGATTTTTTCTATGATCAAGTCAAGTCATCACTTTTTATTGTCATTTCGACCATAACTGCTGGTACAGTACATAGTAAAAATGAGACAACGTTTTTCAGGACCATGGTGTTACATGACACAGTACAAAAACTAGACTGAACTATGTAAAATAAAACAACGCAGAGAAAGCTACACTAGACTACAGACTACAGTGGACTGCATAAAGTGCACAAAAACAGTACCAGCATTACAATAAATAATAAACAGGACAGTAGGGCAAGGTGTCAGTCCAGGCTTCGGGTACCGAGGAGTCTGATAGCTTGGGGGAAGAAACTGTTACATAGTCTGGTTGTAAGAGCCCAAATGCTTTGGAGCCTTTTCCCAGACAGCAGGAGGGAGAAGAGATTGTATGAGGGGTGCATGGGGTCCTTCATAATGCTGTTTGTTTTGCGGATGCAGCGTGTAGTGTAAATGTCCGTGATGGCGGGAAGAGAGACTCCGATGATTTTCTCAGCTGACCTCACTATTTGCTGCACGGTCTTGCAATCCAAGATGGTGCAATTTCCAAAGCAGGCAGTGATGCGGCTGCTCAGGATGCTCTCAATACAACCCCTGTAGAATGTGATGAGAATGGGGGGGTGGGGGGTGGGAGATGGACTTTCCTCAGCCTTTGCAGAAAGTAGAGTTGCTGCTGGGCTTTCTTTGCTATGGAGCTGGTGTTGAGGGACCAGGTGAGATTCTCCGCCAGGTGAACACCAAGAAATTTGGTGCTCTTTACGATCTCTACCAAGGAGCAGTCGAATTTCAGCAGGGAGTGGTCGCTCCGTGTCCTCCTGAAGTTAACAACCATCTCTTATGTTTTGTTCACATTCAGAGACCGGTTGTTGGCTCTGCACCAGTCTGTTAGCCGCTGCACCTCCTCTCTGTAAGCTGACTCGTCGTTCTTGCTGATGAGACCCACCACGGTGGTGTCATCGGCGAACTTGATGATATGGTTTGAGCTGTGTGTTGCAGCACAGTCGTGGGTCAGCAGAGTGAACAGCAGTGGAACAGTATCTCGGTTTGAATCTTTACAAATTCAATATTGAGTTTAATTGTTACCACTGCTCCTTTTGTTTTTTTCAACAGCAGCCATTAATAGTGGTACATCTGTTTCCCCATTTACACCTCCCATGGGTCCATCTTTTGGAGCTTTGCATTCTCAGGGCCATAACCTTCACCTCACACCAGCATCACATACCTATCATAGATGTTGCCCCTCTGTTCTTTACTTATACAACAGCTATCAATAATATCTACTTTTTCCAGATGTGATGAAAGATTATTTGAACCAAATGTAAATAAAGTACATTTTTACCTTCCTCTTCTACTCAGACCTAGGTAAATAGGATGTAAAAGGTGACAAAGAAGCCATGTTTTCTGTGCTATTGAATGAACTTAATGTATTTCAGACTTCCAGGATCAAAAGTCCATATGTAACACAAAAAAGATGACTATGCCAAATTGAAAGTTTTTTTTTAAAGTTTTAATTTATCAGGACTTAACTCTCTCATGATCAGATGCAGGAACAAATGTACAATGGTATTGCTGTTTCATAAACCACAATTTAGATTACAGTGTTATATTTTTGCAATGCAATGCTCCTTTACAACGGATATATATTTTTATCATAAATTAACTGTAACCACACGTAGGGTTTGTGGTTTGAACATAAGGTAAATACATGTAGTACCTTGAGCAGCACCCATATAAAACGGACATTCATTTTTAATTATCAAATAAAAGCCATCACTTGTGGCAGCGACTAACAACCTAGGTAAATGACTGCATATTATTTCCTGCAGTCATTAACCTGGCTCAGCATTTTGAAGTTAACCTCACACCTTACAGCAGAAGAATATTCCGAATATGCTAGTACCAGGTTGAAAATTTAGAATAATGTCGTCCTTTTTAAAGGAGTTGGTGCCTTGACTGATGGGATCCCATGATTGGATTCTTCTTCCAGGTTAAGTGGTTACACTGGACACAGAAGATTTTGCTTGCTGAATACTTTTGGGTCTACATTATGGATTTCGGGTTGCTAATCACGAAAATCATCATGAAAATTTCCCTATCACACCATTTTCTTTTGAAATTACATATATTTGTTATTTCAATTCAAAATCAACTCAATTAAAATGCTGCCCATGATGTAAACTGAAAAGTTTTCTTTCTTGTCCAGACATGCCTGGGCATGTTTAGGCAGGGTGGATGATGCCTGGCTGGACAGGTTTTAGAAAAACAGGTCATGGAGCCCAAAAGAGGCAAACGAGATGCCATGATGCATGAGGCAGGATTGAAAACGACACTGATACTGATACAGATTCTGAGTTTCTTTACGTCGAGTGAGCTTCATCTGATAACTCAATCTGAGTTAAGTGACCTGATCAGACACTTAGGCTTGTCAAAAGCAAAAGCAGAATTAATGGGTTCAAGACTGCAAGAATGGAAACTGCTGTCACCAGGTAAAAATCTCCAAGAAGGATTTCAATATTTGAGACAGATGTTTCCCAGGACAACTGCTGCTAAGATTAAGGAAGGCGTTTTTATTGGTCCTCAAATCAAACAGGTCATCAGTGACAGGCAATTCGAAGAACTTCTAGTGGCACCAGAGAAAAATCGCATGGAAAGCATTTGAGGATGTTGTTGAAAACTTTCTTGGCAACAACCGAGCACCAAACTACATGCAGCTGGTTGACAACATGCTTCAAGCATACAAAACCATGAGGTGCAACATGTCACTAAAGATTCATTTTCTGCATTCCCAGTTAGACTTCGTCCCTGCAAACCTTGACACTGTCAGCGACAAGAATGGTGAAAGGTTTCACCAGGACATTGCTGCAATGGAGAAATGGTATCAGAACATCTGGAATTTATCAATGCCTGTTGATTTTGGACACTTAAGTGAAAAGCTCCAGACACTGAATACAAACAAAAATCATCAAAAAAACATATGTAGCTTAGTTGAACTTTTCCAAAGTGTCTGCACCATTATGCAATTAAACACATAAACAATAAAAGTTAATTTCTGGTTTCTCCAATATCCTATGTGATACAAATGGTCTGAAATTATGTTAGTGCTCGGCTCCAAGCAGTCTATCATAAACAAGATTCACTTTAAAAAAAATTGTTGTCCGGTGTTATTGCAGTCATGAAAGTGAAAACACATTTAAGAACAATCAGTATATAACACATTAAAATTTTTTGGATATCAATCTTTTTTATTGATTTAAAAGGATAAGGATATACATACAAGTAAGAGGAGAAGTTATCTCCAATGCATTTTTCAATAAAAGTACAAACAAAAAATATACACTGTCAAAATCACATAGTATAATATTGAGCTAATATATATATTAAAAAAACACAACTCCTCTTAACAATTCATAGAGGAAAAAAAGACTCAAAGTTTCTATTATGGAGAAAGAAAAAAAACCCCACTAAACTAACCTAAAACAAAAAAAAGCAGTCCATTTTGAGGATATAATTTTTAAAAAATAGGAAAAATCCTTCTGGTCAAATCTAAAACTTCGCGGAGAAGAAAAAAAAGATTACCCAAAAAGTAAAAAAAAAGAGAAATATGAAAATATTGAATAAAAGGTCGCCAGGTTTGCTCAAATTTAAAAGATGTATCAAAAGTCCGACTTCTAATTTTGTCTAAACTTAAACACGACATTATGGAGGAGAGCCAACAGTAGGTGGATTGGGATCGTTCCAATACAACAAAATAGCTCTCGTAGATAATAAAGTTGAAAAAGTTATCATGCGTTGAGCAGAAGCAGAAACATCTCCTGCTTGCTTTGGAATAATCCCAAAGATTCTGTCAATGAATTAGGTTGTAGGAACAAACCTATGACGTTTGAGAAGCTTTGATAAACTGCTCTCTGACCATTCTTAAATCCTGATAGTTTGGCATCTGGCATACTAGGTGATGTTTCTGACAACCCCTTCAAATTGCCTTGGGCCCATTTCCCCTCTTACTTTTCAAATTGGGATTCGCTTTTCAAACAGCCTTAAAATCTGCCAGAGCCTATTTCCAATGCTCCTTTTAAACCCATTGGGTTCACTGGAACAATTTATTACAATGCCATGTACCATTGAATTCAAGGTATACTAGACATTGATTGAATATTGAATAGTCCAGAAAATCTATAATCTATCAGCCCTAAAGTCCTGAGCATGCCAGATTAACGCAGCTTTATTGTATTCAGCATCCTCAATCTAGTCCTCATTTTGGCTGCATGCAGTAAAGCTGGCTGCATGGGTGATAGGCATCTCTCTCACAAGATCAGGAATGTGCTTATGGTCTATAACTTCTTTACGGATAGAAATCTACCTTGGGTATCCACCAAGATAGACTCTTATCTATAAAGTTAAGGATGTTGGGAATAGCTGTGTCCAAGATTGGAGCAACTACTGAATAGACAGGCATTTGGGGAAAAGAACAACACTGGAGCAACCATTGAATAGGCTAACATCATTTTAGTTAAATGATCTGATAGAATATGAGTCTGTGCAAGTGCTGGAAAATGGTACTAAATGTAAATAGTTTGTGGAATTACTAAATGAGCTGAATCAAGTTCAGAATGAGGTGAGTTACTCAAGAACAGTATTATGATAAGGAGTGGTTCAAAAGTTCCTAAGATTCCATGAAAGATGTCACAGTAAATATTAAATAACAGGAATTTGTTCAATAGGCAGAAACTAGTTCAAAATGAAACTGAAATAGCTATGGCAGAATTGAAAGCAAAGGACTCAACCGAGAGAGGCACAGTTTTCTAAGAGAGATTGAAGTCCATGAGAAGTCAAAATGTGAGTATGAACACAGACATGAAGATGAGTGCCTAAATAAGGTGATCCAGTTCAAAGTATTTATTAACATAAAGATTAAATTTATAACTACTGTAATAATTAATCAGTGTTTCCAATCAATGTCAATTTCAATATTAACAGTTGATGTTCTGAAAATACAATATATTTATTAATGACTAGGGATAATGGAACAATTGTGTTTAAATAACAGAATGTGGGATCGGATCGGTATGAAGACAATTTGTCATTACGTTGAGTGCATACTGTGGAGATGGTTTATTTCATGGCATTCAAGTTAAGAGCACTAAGAAAATCAGTAATTTTGTGTTTGATTACAATTTAGACAATTCAAGAGGATGTAGAAGCAAAGGGTTAGTGAATTGTAGAGTATCATAAGTGTAAGTATTTAGTTGATGCTATAATTTTAAGTATGTAAATAATGATACTTTTAAAGTTCTGAAATGTGGTGGGGATGAACTTGAGACAAATGTGCAGCTGTATTTTCTAATATCTATAAAGAACACTGAAGGGACCTCAGATTGTGTAATTCTCTCAATTTTCATGGAAGGAGAGGAGTCAGTTTCTGGTGACTGCCAGGGGATCTCCTAAATGTGCTCACCCGTCTGTCTATTTAAAGGCGAAATGCATGCATCTTTCACTGCTGATAATGTACTAAATATAGAGAATTGCACATTTTCTTTCTGGTTTCACAAAATTCTTTTCTTTAGGGGGTTCTGGAGCATCCTTCTGAAATTTGACTGTCCCAGAAATTCATCTGTGCAGTTATGAATTGGCAAGTCAATGTTAGGGGCATCACAAAGTCATGAAAGGAAGAAGATCATAGATGGGACATGAACAGGCAAAGATACATATCCCATCAAAAAGACAGGTAGGTGGACAGAGGAGGTGGGGTGGGTCTGTTGATAAAAAAAAATGTAATCAAATCCTTAGCAAGTAGTGACATAGGAAAGGAATATATTGAATCCTTGAAGAAGTTAAGAAACTGCCAGGTAAAAAGACCTTGTACAGGCCTCCAAGTAGTATGTAGGATGCAAGGTACAAAGACAACTGGAGATAAAAAAAAAGCATGCAAGAAAGATAATGTTGCAGGAGTCACAGAGGACTTTTATATAGGCAGATAGACTGGGAAAATCATGTTGACGCTGATTTATTTTGAAAAGAAGTAATTTGTAGAATGCCTACAAGATGGCTTTTGGAGTGGTTTATGGTTGAGTCCACAAGGAAAAAGGCGATCTGGATTTAGTTGAAACATTTGAATACGGAGCTTCAGACAAATGAGCCCTTGGGAATGGCGACAGAATTCACCCTATAAAGGGGAGAAGCTAAGATCAGATGTTTCAATATTACAATTGAGTAAGTGTAACTAGAGAGGCATAACAGAAGAGCTGGCCAATGTTGTCTGGAAGGGGACCCTAACATGATGATGGTAGAGCAGCAGTGACAAGAGTTTCTGGGAGTAATTGAAAAGTAATTGTCACTCTTCACTGTGGAAGACAGCAACAACATGCCAGAAGTTTACTGTAAGAAGTCAGTGTAGTCAATGTTGTAGAATACACCTTCTGGTGTTACTTTGACACATCTTCAGAGTTGAACCTGGGGTCGTAGGGTGTTCTGGGCCTTTAATCATCAGATACCCTCACCCGGGTGACCCAGCCTGGGGTGATCAGCCCCCAACTTGTGTCCATGTGGTGCACTAATCTATGGCTCCCTCTCCAGATCCACAGCAACTGTTGAAGGCCTTTTCAGCAGCCTCCAGAATGTTCTCAGTTGCTCTTCTGCACTGCAGTCCTTTGACTGCAAGGAGTTTAAGAGTCCGCTGTAAAGAGTGGCCGGCAAAGCTCCAGCACCCAGATTCAACTGGCTCACAGTGAGCTCTCCAGCCATTGCTCCAGCGTTCTGCAACAAGATCTGTGTATTTAGCCCTCTTGTGCACGTTGGCCTCTTCAATCCGGTCTTCCCAGGGGACAGCAAGTTCCAGCAGGACCACTTGCTTTGTAGACTCCTATATTAACACCATGTCCAGGCGGAGCGGAGTGGCTGCGATGATCTCTGCGAACTTGAGCTGCCTCCCTAGGTCAACTTTGAGCTGCCAGTCTCGTGCAGTGGCAAGAAGCCCTCCCGAGGAGCTAGGCCGATGTTGAGCCTTCTCCCGCGATCTAATAAAGGTGATGGACTTTTTGGGAGCGTGCTGCTTTTTGCTGTCTTGAATCGCTGTGCTGATTGTGTCCGCCATGGACAGGGCGTGGTCATGGTGCCAGTGGTATCACCCTTCCCCCAACGCCTTTGGGCAGCAACTGAGGATATACTCCAAAGTGCCCCTCTTCTGGCACAGTTGGCATGCTGGAGTGTTTGCCATGTCCCACCTGTGCAGGTTGGCCAGGCTTGGGAGAACGTCATAGACGGATTGGATGAGAAACTTGATGGCAATGGCTTGGATCTCCAGAGCTCTGTCCAGGTGAACTCGCGAGGTTCCACACGCTCCCATCTAGTCCAGGCGCCTTGTTCGTACATGCCGACCATCTTGCTGTATTGTTCTTCCTCCACTTCTGCTCGTATCTCGTCCTGAACCTCTCCTTTTCGTGGGTTTTGTCGTAGCGTGGTTTTGGAAAACAGCCCTGTCCTGCCCGCCCCACCGCCAACCAAAATGTTGTGCCGCAGCCGTGCCTCTGCTCCGTCACCAGCTTCCTGTGCCTGCCACTTCCTTCCGGTCTTTATGTGGATTCCTGCCGAAGCGACTTTAACATTAGAGGAGTCTCGGTACATCATAACCTCCCTGGCTTGAGTGACTGAATTCCTCTGATAGGCCACTGATGGGGAGCTGCAGCTTGGTGGAACGCCCATACAGGACAATGCTGCTTAAGGTCCGGGGTAGCCCCAACCACCTCTGGAGAAACTGACTGATGGCCTTCTCTCGAGCCTCCACTGTTGACATCGGCACCTCGTAGACTAGAAGGAGCCAGAGTAGCCTTGGGAAGACTTTGTGTTGGTACATCCAGGCTTTGAATTTTCCTGGAAGCCCCAATTTGTCAATCGCGGTGAGCCAGGTTATCAAGTCACTCCTGGTTTGTTGAAGTGCAGCTGTGTCCTTCAGGGAACTGTTGAAGATCTGGCCCAGGCTCGACTGGTTTTTCTGTCACCGTTGGAATCTGGATCCCTCCCAGGGTAAAGCAGAACTGGTTGTCCACTCTTCCATTCTTCAGGACCAGGGACCTGAACTTGGCTGATTTAAAGCTCATTCTTCCCAAAATCACAAATAAAACTCAACTCTAAGGAAGGGAAGGAAACAAAGACAGAATGTTATAGGCCAGTTGGCCTGACTTCTGTGGTTAGGAAGCTGCTACTAAGGCCAAAATCAGCATGGTTTCTTATCTAAAAAAAAATATGTTGAAATATTTTGAGGAATTAACAGAGAAGGTAGACAATAGAGAGTGAGTAATAGAGAGTGAGAGAGAGTGATATTGTAAACTTGGATTTTCAAAAGGACTTGACAAGCTGCTGCACATTAGTCTGTTAAACACACTGAGGAGCCAGTTGTATTGCAGGAAAGGTACAGCCATGGATAATTGGCTGATTGGCAGAAGGCAATGAATTGGAATACAGGGGGATTTTTCTAGTTGGTGGCTTAATTGTTTTATGGTCAACTCTGTTACTACATATTGGCATGAAAGATGTTAGCTCAGCTGACTGATCTTGAACAGACCCAATTTAAGAGCAATCTGGTGTCAAGCAAATTTGCACCAACCTTTCACTCCTCAGTACTGCAATGATGTCATGAGTGTGAGATGATTGGCCTCCAAGAGCCACAACCATTTCCATCATGCAACTTATGACTAATGCTATTGTTCACTCTGTTACATATTGGCATCAATTTTACAGTGATATCACATTGAATTTAGTCTTGATTTCACCTCAACTCTAGCTTGTTGATCCAAGTATGAACCATGGCTCTGATGATGTCCAAATCTGAGTATTCTTGATGAAATCCAAACTGGGCAATGATGCACAATTTACTGGTAAGAAATGCTTGATTCCTTATATTGACGATGATATGTCCTATTACTTTGCTGATAATTAACATTTAAATGACTGGGCAGTAATAGCTAACTGGATTGTTCTCACAAGCAAGAGAAAAACTGCAGATGCAACACACACAAAATTCTGGAGGAATTCAGCAGGCCAAACAGCATCTATGGAAAAGAGTACAGTCGACGTTTCAGGCCGGGGCCCTTCAGCGGGACGGACATACAAAGAAGAGAAAATCTGCAGATGCTGGAAATGCAAATAACACACACAAAATGCTAGAGGAACTTAGCAGGCCATGCAGCATCTACAGAAAAAGAGTACAGTTGACATTTCAGTCTGATCCTTCAACAGGACCTGCTGAGTTCCTCCAGCATTTTGTATGTGTTAACTGGGTTGTTCTGATGTTTTTGAATGTGGATAATTTTGTGCATTGTAGGGAAGAAAGCAGTATTTCACATTTTTTACCTTGTGAAAATAGCAATATTGCAAATTCAATTTAATAGCTTGGCTAAAAGCACAGCTATTTCTGGAATATACAGTACTACAGCCAGAGTGTATTCTGATCCTGCAGCCTTTGCTATATTCAGTACTCTCAATCATTTAATAATATTATGTTGTGAATCAGGTTGCCAAGAAATTGGCTTCTGTGATGGTGGGGACATCAGGAGGAAATTAAGGTGCATCATCTATCCAGGATTTTTGTCTGAACACGATTGTGAATAGAGTGGGTGCAAGTTAAATGGGACATATATCGGGACCAGTACATTTTGGCCCAATTAGCCAAAGTTTCATAGAAATAGATCAAAAAATATAAAAAGACCAACTATCTTTTAAATGAGTAACAAATTGTGTAGTTAAATGAAATGCAGAACAAATTGGAACACTATCAATTCTACTACAGTACTCTGAAATTGTATTAGATCCTGATTGTTATCAATAGAGGAATTCATCCAGTGTACCTGTAAGCTGCCAAGTTGCTTTCGTAGACTGTAAATGAACAACTTCAGCACAAACACCTAGTGTAGATAATGGACTGCCTTCATACTATGCTATTTACTACTTCATCCTCCAAATCTTCATTTTCATTGTAAAATTCAAGATGATTGTTGATACCTTCAAATTCTTCATAGTTCCTTACTTGATGAAGTAGTGAAACAATTTCACTTTCACTCCCAGCCTTTTCTGGCATCTCTGGCTCTTCTTAAATGCTTGAAACCACGGTCAGCAAAACAGTTCTGAGCTGCCTGTATATTTCTTGCTAACCATCAGTGACAAAAATATCACTACTTTTTGAATAGCTGATGCTATTTAAAAACTGTTCAATTTAAGCATGGTGTAGTGTCACACACGTGCATGTGTCTGACGCTACTTACAAACTGTTTGACAACAGTCTCCCGAGTAAGTGGTGCAGTGTTCCAAATAAACTAGGAACCCCAGCTATTTTCTTGATTAGTTTTTGTTCTTTAAGAGTTATCCCAAATAAGCAGCTACCCCAATTCACTGATGGCCCAATTAACCAGAATACACTGTACTTGGAATTGCTTCATTGTTGCACGTACCAAGATAAATTGAGAAGCTAGTCATGCTTGCATAGTTCATACAGATCAAATTATCACACAATACATCGGGGCAGAATAAGGTAAAACAAAAACAATGCAGAGTAAAGGGCAAAAGCTACAAAGAACAAGCAGTACAAGTAAATAATAAGGTACAAGATCACAAAGAGGAATATTGGAAGGTCAGGAGTATGCCTTATTGTACGAGGGAACCATTCAATAGTCTTACAACAGCAGGCTAGAAGCTGTCATTGAATCTTGTGATAGATACTTCAAAAGTGTTTGTATCTTCGGCATGATGGGAGAAAGGAGAAGAGAAAATGTGAGTGGGTGGGGTCTTTGATACACTGGTTGCTTTACTGAAGCAGTGAGAAGAATAGACGGAGTCCACGGAAAGAAGGCTGGTTTTTGTGACGTGCTGAGCTGCGAGCACGACTGACTGCACCTTTCTGCAGTCACACACACAGCAGTTGCCGTACCAAGCCATCGTGCATCCAAGTATGATGCTTTCTATCATGCATTGATAAAACCTGGTGAGCGTCCAACAGGATATGCCAAGTTTCTTCAGCTTCCTGAGGAATTAGAAACACTGATGGGCCTTCTTTGGTGTAATACCTACATGTTCAGACTCGGACAGGATATTGGTGATGTTCGCTTCTCGGAACATTAAGTTCTCAACTGTTAACCTCAACACAGTTGATGTAGACAGGAGCATGTGCACTGTCCCTTTTCCTGAAATCAATCACCATTTTCTTTTGTTTTGCTGATATTGAGGGAAACGTTGTTGTCATAGCATCATGTTACTAAGCTCAATATTTTAACCCGTATTCAAAGCAAATTTATTGTCAAAGTACATATGTCACCAGACATTAATTTTCTTGCTGATATTCTTAGTAAATACAAATAAATACAATAGAATCAATGGAAGACAGCACCCAACAAGATGGATAAATGCCAATATGCAAGAGGCAAACTTTAAATACAAAAAGAGAGAGAAAAAATAATTAAGCAATAAATACTGAGCCCTCGAAATTGAGTCCATACATTATAGGAACAGCTCGGCATTGAGGTGAGTGAAGTTATTCCCTCTGGCTCAAGAGCCTGATGGTTGAGGGGTAATAACTTTTCCTGAATCTGGTGGTTTGAGTCCCGAGACCTCCTTCCTGAGGACAGCAGCAAGAAGAGAGCATGGCCTGGATGCTGCTTTCCTGCGACAGAGCAGGACTGGACATCTTATATACAATGACTCATTGTCATATGGGATATAGCCCACTGCAGTGGTATCATCTGCAAACTTGTAGACAGAATTAGAGTAGAACAAGGCCACACAATCATGAGTGCACAGAGTGGAGGCTGAGTATATTGTGGGAGCACCAGTGTTTAGACTAATTGTGGTGGAGATGTTGCTGCAAATCCTTACTGATTGCCCTCCGTTGGTCAGGAAGTCAAGGATCCTGTTGCACAGGGAGATGTTGACTCCCAGGTCTCAGTATGGTGGTGAGTTTGCTTGGAATTATAGCATTGAAGGTGAAGCTGTAGTCAATAAACAACAGTCTCACTTCAATTGTTTTTGCCTGCTTAATTGTTCAATATCATTCATGACTAAATGTGTATGGGCTGCAGAGCTTTGATTTGATTTGTTGGTTTCAAGTTGTTTATCACATGTTGTTTATGCACAAATGTAGTTCTATGTCGCTACTTGACTATTCTGCTATCTCATCACCTCTAGGTATGCTTGGTTCTGCCCTTACCATAACTTCTGCACACCTTACAGAACCAGTGTTAACCTCTTGGCTAGATAACAATGATGGAGTGCAGATATGAAATGTTGGGCCACATTATCACCTTGTAACAATGTACATTTCCATTAATGATTCATTTTGAACTTCCTGATCTCTTCTATCGATCCCATTCAGCTTGTTGTGACATATCCACACAACATGTTCTCTACCTAGCCCTCCACTACACAACAGTGCCCCCATCTTAGGAGCCACATTCCAAAGCAAATAGACATCAGAAACGAAAGTCAGCGTCTCATTCAGTGCACCACCACAACCTTTGACCATCTCAGTGAAAGAGTATTTGAGGATCAACACCACAAACCAGACAGTAGTGATTCCTATCCTTCTGAGATGCTGGCTACCTATAGAAGGCACTTCCGAGTGATAAATCCTCTGCTATCTCCAGAGGAATCTTCTAAAGCCACTAGCATATAACACAAGCCAACATCAACATCCATTCTCACACTAACGTCGCTCGCATCAAAACTCTGACCAGACAATCATCTCCTAGGTGTGTGCCACACTATGGATTAGCTGACACCAGGCACCTGTAACTGGCTCTAAGATCAGCAGATTACCAATAGGTAAAGAAATTGATCCAAGAATGATCAAGGCTCCAAAGTTCAACTTCCACACTGACTTGTGAATCATCCTCAACCTCAAAGCACTGTCTAAGGGGGGAGAAGTAATTACAGGTTGAGTACTCCTTATCCAAAATGCTTGGTGCCAGAAGCATTTCAGATATTTTTTTTTTTAAAAAACAGATTTTGAAATATATTACGAGATAGACTGGGATCACCATTTCCAACTCTGAATTTATGTGCCATTGGTAAGCAGTCTTTCTCTTACATTTGTTCATCACACATACATAGACGTACTTAACAGTTAATATGGAGGAGCAGCAGGAGGAGGAGGACCATAGTCCTCCGTACACCTACCATCCAGATAACTATCCATGACACTATGACATCTCCCCTCACTGGTACCACCACCCCTGCTCCTCTATTCCCTCCTGCTCTGTCGCATCTAAAACAATGGAAACCTGGAGTATTGAGCTGCCAGTCCTGCCCCTTCTGCAACCAAGTCTCTCTAATGACTACAATTTCATAATTCCATCTGTGGAATCCATGCTGAGCTCACCTGCCTTTCCTATGATACTTCTTGCATCAAAATATATGCAGCTCATGACATTTGCCACATCATGATCGGCCTTTTGATTCTTGATTTTGTCTGAGCTCTTAACATCTATCTCCAAAACCTCGCCACTAACTGTTCTGGCACTCTGGTTCCCATCCCCCTGTAGCTCTAGTTTAAACTCCACCGTACAGCACTAAGATGATAGTTTCCCTTCCAGTTCAGGTGCAAACTGTCTGTTCTGTACAGGTTCCATCTTCCCTGGAACACAGCCCAATAATCCAAAAATCTTACATCCTCCCTCCAACCCCAATTCCTTAGCTACGTATTACAATGTATGATCTTCCCATTTCTGGCCTCACTAGCACGTGGCATGGGTGGCAATCCTGAGATCACAACCCTTGAGGTCCTGCCCTTTAACAGCACCTAACCCCCTGAATTCATTTTGCAGAACCTTGTCACTCTTCTTAACAGTCACTGGTGCCTACATGGGCCACGACCTCTGACTGTGAACCCTCCCACTTAAGAATGCCAATACTCAATCAGAGATGTCCCAGAGCCTGGCAACCGGGAGGCAAAACGCCATTCAGGAATCTCACAGCCAAAAAAATAAGTTTAGATCAGATACCCCTGAAAGGTCAATGGCCTAATTCACTAGCACAGAAATGAGAAAGAGCCCTCTAACAGACTTATTGCAAACAAACATCAAATTGTCAAGAGTTTGATTCTTATAAAGTAGGAACTTAAAGGGCAGAAATTAGCAGCTTTCAAGGGAACAATGACAGGCGTGTGACCTAGGACAACTTATCTTGGAAACCATTTGCAGTTGAAGAGAACTGCAGATGTGAGTAACATTTAAAATTAAAAGGAAGCAGTGTTAAAGGAAATATTATTCGGATATTTAAGAGCAATAAATAGATGTTTCTTTTTAAGCTATGTTTAATATTACCTTACCTAGTCATTTTTTAATGAATTTAGGAAAGGCAAGTGAGGATTATGAGTCATAGGACCAATTACATGTGGGTAATTTAATAATAATAATTAATCTGAAGGGGACTGGTGATCGGAGCAGTGGTGCCTTTTAAACACTCTGCTTATATTCAATGGAAAGGAAAATTGACAGCATGTGAAATAGACATCACATTTGATTTAGTTTCCCACCAGTTCAGTTAGGTTCAACTTTTCCATAGGTTTATTTATAGTTGAAGCAAATAAGCTATAAATGTGTTAACCTGAGCCCAAGTTAAAATCATAACTTCATTTACAAAAAAAATATAATTCTCAGTATGTGAGATACATTAAAATGCACTGGTATAATAAGATGCAATATGTTCACACAAAGCCATTTTTCATGTTGAAAATATTCTGTTGGGCTACTAAGTTTTAATGGAACACATTACTAAGCAATAAGCAGATACATGTGTGTGCTATGTACATCAAAATATTAAAGTGATTAAAACAAAGAGAAGTAGGCGTTAATTACCGGAAAAAAAACAAAATGACAACCATCTACAAAACCACAGGGCTAGGAATTATCACTGCTTATTCTTCATCTCTGATGCTGAACAAATTTCCTTTGATGATTTTATTCATTGTCTCTAGATTCATTCAGTTTAGCACATTTGTGCATTTAATTTACACAATAAAGTACAACTATTACTGATGGAAATCAAGGAATTAGTGATTACATCACCCATAATTTTCTCCATTTGAAACAAGTTAATAACAGAATGCTGATTGTTGTCAAGCACTTCATGGAAAATGGAACAAACTCAATTTAAGTTTTAAAAGCCTTTACCAATTGTCTTTTCCAAGTACAAATGACCTACTTACAACTTCTATGCCAAAAAACAAGCAATTGTGGTAAACTATATTTTTTCTCTTTAACTATTTGCAGGCAAATTGAAAATCAGTAGCTTCTTTGGCCAGAAATGTCTTTATAGCTGCCCCAACATGCCTGCTGTGCAAAACAAACTAACTGTTGAGTTTTCTCCCCCTCAACATTATAGCACCTACAATCTCTTGTATCTCCTCTGCTGTTACTTCAATTCAATTGGTGGACCATACTGTTAATTCAAGTGGTTGATGCTCTCTTGGTTAGAAAAGATAATATATGTACAACAATCTGCTGGAAGAACTCAGCAGGCTGAGCATCCATGGGGTAGAGGAATTGTCATGTTTCAGGAAGCTTAAATTTCATACTGACGTAGCATTTTAAAGTTCTGGCAGTTCATTTATTGGAAGTACTGCAGTTTAAAGTTCAGAGAAAATTTATCATCAGAGTCACCACATACAGCCCTGAGATTCATTTTCTTGCACTCAGTAAGTCCAATAACCACAACAGGATCTAAGAAATATCGTACCCAACAGGGCATACAACCAGTGTGCAAAAGTCAACAAGCTGCAAATACAAAAGAAATAATAATAATAATCAACAAATATAGAGGACATGAGACGAAGAGCCCTTGAAAGTGAGTCTATAGGTTGTAGGAACAGGTCAGTGATGGTACAAGTGAAGATGATTGACATTTTCCCCTCTGATTCAAGAGCCAATGGTTGAGATGCTGCCTGACCTGATGAGTATCTTCAGTGTTTTCTATTTTTGTTTCACTTATCGGCATCAGTTGAAAAGCTTTAAGGTGAATGGAGCTTTCCCTAAAATGTAATATTGCCCTTCTGGTGAAGACTGTCCATTAACGAATCAAACACTTCAAAATAATGTTTGGTATATATAACACAAGGAATTTACATTAAAAAGGTGCACTTATTTAGTACTGACAATTCAAACACATGATATCAAACATGGAGGATCACCATGTTTTATCATAGAGTCGGGCAACTTCCATGGAGGAAAGTGTACAGCTGATGTTTCAAGCCGAGACCCTTCATCAGGACTGGAAAGAAAGGTGGCAGCAGCCAGAATGAAAGGATGGGGAGGGGGAAGAGCCTAAGCTGGCAAGAGGGGGGAGGGTAGGTAGGTTTGGAAATTGTCATTAAAATATGGAGGTGGAAGGTGAAGGAGGCAAACAGCTAAACAAGAGGACAGTAGGCCACAGACTAGAGGAAGGAGATGTGGAACAGGAGGGAGGACGGAGACGGCAGATCGTGAGAGTGGGAGAGGAAAAGGGGTGAATCTGTGTTGGTTCTCACTAATGCTGAGAAGGCTGCAACAGAAATGCAATAAACGACACCAACAGATGAAGTGGTGTGAAGTGGTGTCTCACTTAAAGGGACTGCTGAGGGCCCCGGAATATGGTAAGGAAGAACCATAGGGGCAGGTGTAACATTTAGCAAGTTTATCCCTGCAAGGTGATCAGGCAAGGGAGTTCCGAAGAGTGCCACCCCTGTGGAAAGAGGAGAAGGATGAGATTTAGCACTAGTATAGATGCTAAACTTGGATAATACAGCAGTGGCTGCTACACCTTCCATACTACCTTCCAGGTGATAGTGCCTCACATATGAATCCATCAGTGTCATCCAATGCATTTGGTGCCCATGGTGCAGCCTCCTCTGCAGTGAGATCTGATGCAGATTGAAGAATCACTTACTTAAGCACGTTCACTTTATCCACCATAACAGCCAGAATCTTCTATTGGAATCTTTCTATTGGAAAGCCATTTTAATTCCATTTCCCATATCCACCCTTACATATCTATCCATGGTCAAGTTGATGCAGATTAGAGGAACACTACCTTAAGTTCCCTCTTGACAGACTCGAACACGACGGCATTAACATTAATTTCTCTAATGTCTATTCCATCTCCACTCCTTTTGTTTCCACTCACCTTAGTGGCCCTTTCACCGCTGTTCTCCTTCTATCCATATGACCCATATCTTCCTCCTGTTCCCATTTCCTTCACTTTATTCCACTGACAATTGTTCCCTATTAGATTGTACCTTGTTCAGCTTTTTGCCTCTTTCACCTATTACCTCCAAGCTTCCCACATCCTTCCCATTTCTCCTCCCTCTTCTCACCTGGATTCACCTACCTGCACATGCTCCTCGCACTATTCCCACCCTTTAACCCTCACTCTGCCCTCTCTTTCCATTCCTGGTCTGAAAACTCAGCTGTCCTTTTCCCTCCATTGATGCTGTAAGTGCTGCTGAGTTTTGTGTGCTGATCCAGATTTAAGCATCTTTCTAAGCACTGTCCAAGCCATAGTTATGAACATAGCTATAAAAGTAGTGTATATTTTTAATGTCAGTGTTTTGTCAGCAATTCCAGCCATTAGCAATAAATAAAATAACAAAGATCTTTTAAAAAAAGGCTCCAAACATAAACCAGTAAATTATAGGCCAGTGAGTCTAACATCAGTTGTGGGGAAGCTCGATGAGTCCAAGCCACTCTAAACAATGGCACACTCACCTTGTCTACTTATGCTACTGGTGCCAAAGCTCAGCAAGACTTCTGAATGCCTGTTGTGCTTGCACCTGTGCAATTTTCATTAGCCTTTTCTAACAAATCCCTCTTGCAAATTGGTGACTCCTGATTGAGAGCTACCTCTTTTTACGTGCTCCCTGACGTCGAATGTCCATGTCAGTAATGGACTCCAAAATCTTCCCAGTCACTGAAGTCAAGCTAACTGGCCTATAATTTCCTTTCTTCTGCCTCCCTCCCTTCTTAGAGTGGAGTGACATTTTTGATTTTCCAGTCCTCTGAACCATTCCAGAATCTAGTAATTCTTGCCTCCACAATCTCTTCAGTTACCTCTTTCACAACCCTGATGCAGTATAATCCATCTGGTTCAGGTGACTACCTGTACTTGAAGGCCTCTCAGCTTCCTAAGCACCTTCTTAGTAATAGTGGCTACACATCTGCCCTGGATACATTCGAATTTCTGGGATATAAGACCGACAATGACCGATAAATTACTTTTTCAGCTTGTCCGCCATTTCTTTGCTTCCCGTCACTACCTTTCCAGCGCCATCTTCCAGCGGTCCGACATCCACTCTTGCTTCTCTTTTTACTCTTTATCTGAAATAAAGATTTGGCATTCTCTTTTATTGGCTAGCTTACTTTCATATTTCACCTCTTCTCTTATTGCTTTTTTTAAGTTGCCTTTGTTGGTTTTAAAGAGCTTTTCAATCCTCTAACCTCCACTAATTTTTGCTAAATTGTATGCCATCTTTATTGATTCACACTATATGATGTGAAGAATTCATTTAGTGCATTCTATGGCAGACAAAGACAGATAACAACCCAAGCTCTAGTACTGAAAGCCTGTGCTCCAGGTCTAGCAAAGCCTTGTGTATGTTTTTTTCTCCCCCAGTAGCTACACCACTGGCATCTTTTCTAACACAAGGGAAACGGTTCCGGTATGGCCCACTCACAAAATTCAGGACAAATCCAGTCTGCAGATTACGACTCAATCCACCTAATCTCAATTAACAGCAAAGTATTAAAGGTATAATCATGAAGCACTTTCTAGAAAACAACTCAGTGATGCGCATAATGGGTTTCCCCAGGAACACCAGGCTCCAGACTTAATCACAGCTTTGATCCAAACATATTACATGTTTCCTTATGACACAGGAGACCCTCTGCCATTGGATTCATGCTAATACTCACAGCACTCAAACCCATATGATTTTCCCACTTATATCCTTAAAATCTATTGTCTCATATTTCCTTCTCCCACCAAGTACAACAGACAAGTTACATTAGCCAATTAGTCTACCAACCAGCACACCTTTGGAACATGGGAAGAAACAGAGCAAGCAGGGGAAATATGCAAGATCACAAGGAGAATGTGCAACCTACATAAACAGTGCCCAAGATCAAAACTGATCTCAAGTTACAGGAACTATAAGACCGCTGACTACTGCAGCACCAAATATGGATGTGGTGATGTGAAACTGACTGCCTTTGCCATCAAGGGACAGTTTGACTGATTATGGTATCAAGTTCTGGTAACACTGAAGTCAGGACATCAAAACCTGGCACAAAGGAAGGTTGTTATGGTTGGCACAAGTCAATCATCCCAATCAATTAAAAAAAATACTCAAGGTAATATTCTAGAATCAACCATAGCAACTCCTTCATCTATTCTTTCTGTTTTAAGGTCAGAAATTAGAATGATTGCAAAATTATAAATTCTGTTTGCAATTTTCATTTGCAAATGAAACAGTCCATGTCTATCGACCTGCAGTAAGACCTAAACAACATTCATGAACAGACTAATAAACGGTAAGTAATATTTATGCCACCAAAGAGCCAGGAATGACCACCTCTGGCAGGAGAGCCTAAACATTCATCTTTCATATTCAATGACATTCCCATTTCTAAATCCCCACTATCAACACTCATTAATGAGAAACTAAACTGGCCCAAACACATAAATTCATTAGCTGCAAGAGCAGATAAGATATTGGACATCTTGCAGCACGTCTTCTCCTAACGTCATAAGATTTTTCACCGTACGTGAGGCACCATTTAGTAGAATAATGGAATACTCTCTATTTACCTGGCCAAGTGCTTGAATCTATCCACAACAAAACAACGTCATGAATTGACTGGCGCACTTCCATCACCATGCACATCCATTCATTCCCTGCACTACTGGTGCATAGCGGCTGCATCATTCACACATAGCACAGTTCTGACAATTACTTGTCTAGAATACTCCCAGAACTTCTTCATCACCAAGGACAAAGGTAGCAGGTGAATGGGAACACCACTTGGTTCCTCTCCAAGTCAGATAACACACTGATACTGAAAAAATATCTCACAATTCCTTCATCCTCCATAACCTTAAATCAGGAAATGCCCCCAACAGCATTTTAAGAATTTGAAGGATTCAACTGGTTTAAGAAGGGAACTCATCAGGAATCACCTTGTTATCCATTCACTAAATCACAGGAAGAACGTAGCAGCAAAATAAAAAATGCAAAAGAGATTCACTACCATTTCATCTAGAATGAGGGCTTAGGTTTCAAGAGATTGGACGGGCTGGGCTCATTCTCACTAGGATGTCAGGAGCATATGGATGACCTTAAAGAGGTTTATAAAATTATGAGATGCATAGATAGATCAAATAGTCACAATCCCTTCTCCAGGATAGGTGAACCTACAACTAAACAGAGCCTAATGCAGACAAATAGAGTTGATGTAGATAGTCAATCAAGTTAGTTTGGATGAGATGAGTTTTTATGCTGTACATTTCTATGATGCTACAAGGTTGATACCAGGTTATTGTAAAGTTACCAGAAAAGAATGAGTGTGTGCCCTCCAGTGACACCTGTAGTACAGAGGTACAGTAATCTAGAGGCAGCCATAATTCAATCTCAATTAATGTCACCTCACCTTAACACCACCCTACCTTCATACAGTGGATTCCAGTTAATTGGGGCAGCTGCTTATTTGACACAACTCTTAAAGAACAATAACAAACTGAGAAAATTGCCAGTATTCCCTCAGTTTATTTGGGACACTGTGCCGAACATTTTTTAAACTAGTATCAAGTCATGTGGCCATTAGACACAACGTGCTTAGAGCAAACAATTTTTAAGTAGCAGCATTTGCTGTGTTCAAAAAACCAGTGATTTTTGTCACTGATAGTTGGTGAGTAATAAACTGTACGGCAATTCAGAACTGTTTTGCTCACTGTAGTTTCAAGCATTCAGGCTTGAAGATGCCAGAAATGGCTGGGTATGAAAATGAACTCATTTCAGTACTTCAATAAATTAGGAATATGAAGAATTTGAAGGCATCAGCAACCATCTTGAATGTTACAATTATAATGAAGATTTGGAGGATACAGTCAGCAAAAGCACAGTGTGAAGGAAACCCTATATCTGCACTAGCTTAAAAACACAAACACAAGGAAATCTGCAGATGCTGAAAATTCAAGCAACACACACAAAATGCTGGTGGAACGCAGCAGGTCAGGCAGCATCTACAGGAAGAAGTACTGTCGATGTTTCCGACCGAGTGCCATCTGCACTAGTTGTCTGCACTGATTTTGTTAATTTACAGTTAAAAGAACACGTCATCATACACTGAATGAATTCATCCATTGATAGCTATTAGGAATTAATACAGTTTTATACTGCTACAGTAGTTTGGGTAGTATTCTAATTTATTCTGCATTTTATTTAAATACATACTTTGTTACTCAGGTAAACAGCAGTTTGCCTTTTATACATTTTAACTATTTCAACGAAACTCTAGACAGCCATATCTAGATATCCCTCTGATCAAACCCTTTAAATATAATGTGCTTCAAAGATTAACCATGCCCCCAAAATATCATTCCCCACTGCTCTCGCCCTGTGGACAAACCACCCAAATATCCTAAAGCAATATTAACCACCCTGAACCCCATTAACTCCCTGCTTAAATATCAACCCCTACTGAACAACAACATTCCCGATCAGTCCACCTCTCTCCATTTAACTTGAACAACAACCCAGGACTAACATGTCTGCTTGAACATCAACCTACCCCAGTCATCTCCATTCCCTCCCTGAACATCACCTTCTGCTGAACATTTCCCTGAACATCAGCCTCTACTATTTGAAACCCACTGAACATCATTTCATTGAATACCAATTCCCCCTCCATATCACTTCACACCTAAACTTTAACTTATAAACATTACCTCTCATTGACCAATTGCCACTGAACTCAGCGCACTGCCCTCTCTAAAGTGCTGTAACATCAACTAGACAGTCAGCCAAACTTCATTCAAAAATGACATGAAAGTCAGGGAATAACCTCCTAGCTCTTTGGTTTTATTGCAGACTCAATGACATGACATAGTGAATAAAGAGTGAAACTGAAAAGCAACAAAATACAGTGCAATTATCATATTGTTCTAGTCACACAAGTAAATATTAGAGATAAGTAAGAACTTAGTTAAGTTTCTTGCAGGTAAATATAAGATTCCAACATTTAAATACGACAGGTAAATATTATGTGTAAACCATTAGTATCTAGGTGAGTGTCTAATAAACACAAAAATAACATTCTATTTCATCAAAATCTTGATACCTGCAGATTAACTTCTAAACAATATAACATCAACTTACAAGCAATGCTTCAGTTGGGGAAACAGCACATTAACTTTAGATAGATACTTCTTTCACTCCTAACATAAACCTCTGGCCTCTTCTTCTTTTGACTTTTAATGGCACTTGGCAGTCCAACTTAAAAGTGTATTACTGCCATCAGCCGGACTTGGACTGTGGTGTAGAGAGCTGGGAAATAAAAACCTCTACTAGTTCTTTATAAAATGAAAACTAAATTAATCAAAGGAGCCCTATAGATTGTAATTAATGAAAGACAATATAGTGAATTAAATTAAAATCACTTCCATAACATAGTAAAGTTTTAAAATTAAAACTGTCAACCCCCAAAGCTAGTAGTGCGACCTGCGTTTGTTTTCTTTCAACCTTCTATGTTTCACATTGTAAAAGAATGTGTTCATCATCATAATGATGACAAAACCTACACACCCCAGAGTGATGTTTCCCAACAAGATACAAGGAATAATTAAGCATAGTATGCCCAATTCTAAGTCGAGTCAATAATTCCTTCCTTGTCTTATTCCCTTCTCCCATCAATCCAGTAGTTTTATGTAAGCTGTAAAGGAGTTTCCCTTTATGCCCATTATCCCACATCTTGCCATAATCCCCTAATTCTTAGACCCACCAACCCCTTAGCTTCTGATTTACTGAATGGAAGGCCTATATCCATAGATAAACAGCTTTTTTGGCCAATCAACCCACTCATTCCTCTCAACACCTCTATGTGCAGGCACCCGTAAGATGACATGAATACCAATAAAGTTTGAAGAGCTTCCAGCAGTAAATCTGACCTACTACTAGAATGATCTGTTTTAAGATTGGTCAAAACTGAAAAAGAATCTCAACAAATTATACCTTTGCAAGGACAGATTTCCTCCACCCACTGTAAGCCCAAAAATGATGGCAATCATCTCTGCACTATATACTGATAAATGGTTAGTAAGATATTTCTTTATTGCTACCTGTAACTCAGGCACAAAAACAGCCACACTGACATTCTTTGTTAAATTATCTTTTGATCCTTCCAGTAAAAATGATTAACATAGCTCAATAATTTTCTTGAACATTTCCCTACTGCAGTCACTTTGCTGAACAGTTAACTGCCGGTTAACTGTCGGCTAACTATTACTTGGATTGCACTACTTATATGTATAATCTATATTTTCATTTATATTTATCATCTGTTATGAGCATAGAGACAACATCTGCCAGAAGTAAATTCCTTGTATGTGTACAGGTACTTGATGATTAAAGTCTGATTCTGATATCGATGAACCAACAAATCATGCAACGTAAAATAAGCTAAAGTAGTTGGGAAAAAAACACAGCGATTACCAAAAAAAAGCTACAGTGGATCACATGCAGCAAACCCATATTACTAGCGTGGTATGAACCCAACCACCCAAGGATATGTAATACCCACAGAGAGTACCCACATAGACACCCAAGTATATTTAATGTCCCTTTGCATTTGTTAATTCCCTTACCTATATGGTACTTCCATGTCAGCTTATTATCCAGCCACATGTCAAAAAGTCTTACCACTGACACTTCAAGAGCTTGATTCCATATTTTTAAATTAAGTGCAGGTCTATTGATCCTTTTTGTAAAACATTAAAGTGTTTTAGCTACTGAAAGCTTAAAACCCTATTTACTTGCCAACTGTTCAACCTTATTAATCACTAATTGCATCCTTTCTTTTCTTTCTTTCTTTTTCAATCTTTTTATTATTGTTATTAATATCAACAAAATACAATTGATACATAATGGGATTACAAACATACACATTTCAACTGCACATGAAAGAATACATAAGCAATGATTACAGTATAAATGAGTATTCCCAAATCATGGACGATACTATAAATAAACAAGGCAAATCTAGGTATATCATAATACATAATTTTTAAAAAACAGAAAAAAGAAAAAGAAAAAATATGCAAAAAAACTAATCTAATAACTAATAAGGAAAAAAAAACAAAAAAGGAAAAGGAGAAAAAGAAAAACTGGAAAAAGCAGAAAAAAGAAAAAAAAAAGGGCTGTTTATAATATCTCACAAAAATACAAAATCATCAGTGTCGTCAACTCCGATCCTCTCAACATATGTAAAATCAAAACTGGAAAATCAAATAGGCTTGAAGCAGGGTCATATCACATCATATGAAAATATTGAATAAATGGTCTCCATATCTTTTCAAATTTAATAGGTATCAAATACACCACTTCTAATTTTTTCTAAATTTAAACATAACATAGTTTGAGAAAACCAATGAAATACGGTGAGGATTAATTTCCAATTCAACAAAATAGATCTTCTAGCCATTAGTGTAAGAAATGCAATCATTCGACAGGCGGAGGAAGATAAATGAAGTGAGTCCATCATTGGTAAACCAAAAATTGCGGTAATAGGATGGGGTTGTAAATCAATGTTCAATACCACAGAGATAATATCAAAAATATCTTTCCAATATTTTCTCAAAAGCGGACACGACCGGAACATATGAGTTAAAGACGCTATTTCAGATTGACATCTATCACAAATAGAATTTACATAGGAATAAAAATAAGCCAATTTATCATTGGACATATGGGCCCTATGTACGACCTATATACATTTGCATCCTATATACAGTTAAATTGAAATTTCTACCTCTGATCTATAACACTCCATCGTCTGAAAAAACTGATTTACCCACCCAGTACCTATCTCAGAGAAAATATCATCATAATATTAAATAATAGAGCTACAAGTACTGACTTGTGGGGTCCCATTCTCTATCTCATAGAAGGTCAAATATAACTTGCCTACCCTTACCTGCATAAACCATTCAAATAAAAAACTCAAAAATTATGTAGTCTTCTCTCACTCTTAATTTCCATAATTTAATTAAAAGACCCTCCCTCTATAACATATTGTATGCTTTTTCTAAATCAAAAAATACAGCTATTACATCTTCTTTATTTATCTGGGCTTTCCTAATATCATCTTCCAAACATCAAACTATTATTCTACACTTCCAAAATCTGCTCTGGTAAAACACTATATCACCTCTTTTTCCCAAAGTATAATTCAACCACTCTATTACCATATGTTCCAAAAGTTTACAAAAATGGGACATTAGTGATATTGGTCTATAACTAGAAGGAACCAATGGGGGTTTTCCAGGTTTCAGAATAGGCACTGCTATTGCCATTTTCCATGAGGAGGGAAGATGGCCTAAAGTCCAGATATGAATCAAAAATGTTATTACCTGAAAAGAGTTGTCGGCCATATGTTTAAACATACAATAACAAATATCATCCTTTCCTGGAGCCATCTGACCTGTACTATTAATAGCTTTCTTAAATTCACACAAAGAAAACTCCACATCATTAATACTATCATTAGTACAGCTGGCTTCCAACACACCAGGTTTTATCCATACAGTGTTTAGCCTCTTCACTTAAATTATCTTGACTATGAATTACAGCAAATGGTGGAGCCAGTAACTCAACCTTCTCTATTGCAATAACAATTGTATTACCTTCTTTTATCAATATTGGAATGTTATTAGCTCTATGAATTCCCCTCCCCCTCCCATTTTTAATCATTCCCCAAAACAGCTCCAGGTTTAATATCCCTTCTAATTCTATCACAATATGACCTCCAGTAAACCTTTTCACAACTTTTACCAGTTTCCTCACCACGGCCTAAGCCCTTATAAGGTCACTCAGAGAGTGATCGTTCTCATCTTTCCTAAACGCCTTATTACTCACCCTACTTTCCGGTGCACACTCCTCAGCCAACTATGGTACAGTCTTTCTTCTATTAATAGGAATCACTTCCAATGCAGTTGGATGAATAATAACCTTCCATTGCATAAATCCATATCATCTTCAACATTTAGGCCTGACAGATGTTCATCATATAAAACCTTAAACTACTCCCAAATACCACCTCCTAAAAGTGGCCTCCTGTCCCTTAAACAAATCCAAACCCAAGCTTATAAATGTAGGAAAACGATTGCTCGCCAATGTTTCCTTTCCCATGACATCCCACTCACTCACTCCAGCCAGAATGTTTGAAAGTAAAGTTAAACCTTTGGCAGTTTGAGAACTATTATGAACATTAAATCTGACACCCTTCCCATCATTAAGACACACAAGATGTGAAATATCTAGAAATTCTACAATTAAACCATTCATCATTCTTCAAAGAACCCCACAGAGAACTATGTGCAATAAAATCCCCATATCATGTAACACAGAGTAAGCTAGAGCTACATATACTTCCAACAAATGAATTGAAAGCCTTCCACAAGGGTCGTAAAAAATTACCACCTTAATGCCTCTACCTGTTGAATCAAATACTTCTACTACAAGTGCCTCATATACTTCATTTACATCCACACCTCTCTGTCCTATCCCTTTCCTTATAAAGCTTGCAATACCACCCCCCTCTATCAACTAGTCTATCACACCTAATTGCAATACAATCCAACTTAAATATGGTAACAACCAGGTTTCCTGAATACATAAAATATCAGGTGGATTTGATAAATCATAATTAAACTTCTTGAAGTCTTGACCATTAGAAATCAGGCTTCTTGCATTCCACTGCAATATTCTTTTACTCATTATGTTCCTTAACAAGGAGACTGAAATTCAGACACCTCACCCATCAGAGCTTCATTTACAGCTTCCCACACAACACCAACTATACCCAGATACTTTTCAGCAGCTTTCTCAGCACAACTAGATGTCTGAGCAGTACAATTCACCACATCCATTATAAGCATCACAAACTTCATTTTACCAACTAGTGAAGTATCTTTAGTAAGAGAAGTATGATGCCAACATCTAGCCCCTGACTTCACATTCTGTTCTCTGACTGGTAATACTTCATCAACATTCAGTTTAACTTTTTGCAAGGCCTCTGCATTAGACACACTTAACTGTACTTTAACCTGTTAAACTTCAGCTGCCTTCTTAAGCACTTCACATCCTCGATAAGCTGCACTCTGTTCTCCTCTGCAATTATAACATTTAAACCTCACGCCTTCACAATCTTCATACTTATGTTCCACACCACACGTACTACATCTTAGTTTCTCATGACATACTGCTGCAACATGCTCAAGTCTCTGAAATTTGTAAAATCTAAGTGGTAGTGGAATATAAACTTGTACATTATAACTAACATACCTCAAACTAACTTTTATCAGGGAGCTTCACTTCATCAAAACATCAATATAAAAAAACTATACATCCTTTCCCCATTTCTGACTACTTGCAATCTCTTTGCCTCCTTAACCTTGCCTCCCAATAAATGAGATTTAACCTCTTTTATCAAAGTTTCCACAGGAATACCCATTATAACACTCCTAATACCTCTATTTTCATTGGGCAACAAAGACACTATATTTTTGCTCAGTAAAGTCTTCAATCATGCCTTCTCACACTATTTCTTATCCTTACAAATGATTAACACATCACTTTCTTTTAATGTACAAGCACAATCTATATTCCCTAGGGCCAACTTCAACTCTGCTGTTAATTTAATGGGATTGATAGAAGAAGAAGGCTATTTCAGGTCAAATTTAAACAATACCTTGGTCTTCCTACCTTTTTTTCAAAATATCCCACCATTCCTCTCCATCACTTGAAATCATTCCAATATTATGTTTCTTTTTCCATATCTCGATTCAACTTCATTCCAAACTCCTCCAATCAACGCACACTCACCTTATTTATGGTTCCTTTTCCAGATCCTCTCCCCTACCAGTGAATGTGCTTTTATATTTAATACTGCCTGATGGCGCAGGAAGTGACCTAATACAGATCTGAAACTGCTCATTAAAATAAAAGTTGAATGTGCTTAACATAAATCAATTGTCTGAAATGCAGAAAAAATCAGTCATTTCGAGCATTGATTTCCTCAGTCTGATCAACCTCCACCAAACATCAGTGCCTGTACCAGCCCACACCCCACACTCTCTCCCAAATGAATAGCAGTTTCCACTTACCTTCAATCAGTTTAGCTTTGGTTCACCAATGCCACGACCATTAACAGCCCCCCCCCCCATGCTTAAAATCCTGAACATCACTTCAATGAACTCAGACTTGCAAACATCAACCCTCTCTAAATTCACACCCTTCTGAACATCACATCCCACTGAATATCACCTACCCTTGAACATTCATTCCAACTTATTCTCTTGCACAATACTCCACTTTGAACATCACTCCACTGCAAGACAGCCTTCAAAGTCACCTTCATGAACATTAAACCCTTAACATAATCTCCATTGTCCATTAACTTCTTCCCCAAATATAATCCCACTTCCAAGTATCACCACCTTAAATGTCACTTAAATATGAAGATGTTACATTTGAATGCACACAGTATATGGAATAAGGTAGATGAACTTGTAGCACAGTTACAGATGGTCATGTATTATGTTGTGGACATCACTGAATTGTGGCTGAAAGAAAATTCTAGCTGTGAGCCTAATGAATGAGGATACACATTGTATCAAAATGATAGGCAGGTAGGATGAGGGGGTTGCACCCCCTCATTATTTTTTATTGATAAAAAATGAAATCAAATCATTAGAAAGTGGTGACACAGGATAAGAAGGCATAGGATCTTTGTGGTTCAAGTTAATAAATTGCAAGGGCAAAAAGACCTCCAAACACTAGTAAGGATGTGGTCTACAAATGATCAAGTCAAGTCGCTTTTATTGTCATTTCAACCATAACTGCTGGTACAGTACACAGTAAAAACGAAACAACGTTCCTCCAGGACCCTGGTGTTACATGAAACAACACAAAGCTACATTAGACTTCAGACCTACACGGGACTACATAAAGTGCACGAAACAGTGCAAGACAGTACAATAATTAATAAACAAGACAATAGGCACAGTAAAGGGCAAATTACAATATAATAATAAATGATATAAATGTAAACAATGTTTTAGCAGGAATCAAGAAAGAAATGAGCAAAAATTGCAAAGGGACTGGAGTGTGTGTGTGTGTGTGTGTGTGTGTGTGTGTGTTTAGGTTGATGTCAAACTAGACTCTGGGAGTTGAGGACACTAATAGCTTGGGGGAAGAAACTGTTACACAGTCTGGTCGTGAGAGCCCAAATGCTTTGGTACCTTTTGCCAGATGGCAGGAGGGAGAAGGGTTTGTAAGAGGGGGGTGTGGGGTCCTTCACAATGGTGTTAGCTCTGCAGCATGTGGTGTAATGGGATTTAGAAAGTACATGTCAAAAGGGCAGTGTAACGATAGTCATGGGGGATTTTAATTTGCAGATAGAATGGTGAAATCAGGTTGGTGCTGGATCCAAGAGGGGTAATTTGTAGAATTGCCTATGAGATGACTATTTAGAGCAACTTGTAATTGAGCCCACTAGCAGATCAGCTATTCTAGATTTGGTATTGTGCAATGAACAGGAATTGATTAGAGAGATTTAGGTAAAGGAACCCTCAGGGGTCAGTGATCATAATATCTTAAAATCGACCCTGAAATTTGAGAAGCAGAAGCAGTCAGATGTATCAGTATTACAATGGAGGAAAGGGAATTACAAAGATTTGAGAGAGGAGTTGGCCAGAATTGGTTGGAAGGGAACACTGGCAGGGATGACGGCAGAACAGCAAAGGCTGGAATTTCTGGGAGCAATTTGGAAGGAGCAGGATAAATACATCCCAGAGAAGAAATATTCTAAAGGCAGGATGGTGCAACCATGCCTGACAAGAAAAGTTAAAGCCAACAAAGCCAAAGAGAGGGCATATAATATACCAATAACTAGTGAGAAGTTAGAGGATTGGGAAGCTTTTAAAAACCAGAGGGCAACTAATAAGGTCATAAAGAAAGAAAAAATGGAATACGAAGGTAAGACAGCCAATAATGTTAAAGAGGATATAAAAAGTTTCTCCAGATATATAAAGTGTAGTAGAGAGAGGAGAGGAGATATTGGACCACTGGAAAATGATGCTGGAGAGGTAGTAAAAGTGGGACAAGAAAATGGCAGATGAAATGAATAAGTATTTTGGATCAGTCTTCACTGTGGAAGACACTAGGAGTATGCCGGAAGTTTGAGAGTGTCAGGAGGCAGAAGTGAGGGAAGTTGCTATTATGAGGGAGAAGCTGTTTAGGAAACTAAAAGATCTGAAAGTAGATAAATCACTTTGAACAGATGGTCTACATCTTAGAGTTCTGAAAGAGGTGGCTGAAGGGAGCGCAGAGGCATTAGTGATGATCTCTCAATAATCAATGGATTCTGGAATGGTTTCAGTAGACTGGAAAATTGAAAATGCCACTCCACTCTTCAAGAAGGGCAAGAAGTAGAAGAAAGGAAATTATAGGCAGGTTAGTCTGACATCAGTGGGGCTGGGAAGATGTTGGAGTTGATTGTTAAGTATGTTGTTTCAGAGTACTTTGTAGCTCATGACAGAATAGGCTGTAGTTGGTCAACAAATGGGCTGTGGTTTCCTTAAGGAAAACTCTTGCCTGACAAAGATGTTGGAATTCTTTAAATAAATAACAAGCAGGGTAGACAATCGAAAATTAGTGAATAGTGTGCTTTGGATTTTCAGAAGGCCTTTGACAATGTGCCACACATGAAGCTGCTTAACAAGTTACAGGAAAGATACTTGCAGAGTTAGAGGATTGACTGATTGGCAGGAGGCAAAGAGTGGGTATAAAGGGTACTTATTCTGGTTGGTGTTCCACAGGGCTCTGTGTTGGAAGTCCTTTTTATGTTGTACAGTATTATCAATGATTTGGTTGACAGAATTGATAGCTTTGCTACCAAGATTGCAGACAATATGAAGATAGGTGGTGGGGCTGGTAGTTTTGAGGAAGTAGAGATGCTGCAGAAGGACTTAGACAGATGAAGAGAATGGGCAAAGAAGTGGCAGATGGAATCCAATGTCGGGAAATGTATGTTCATGCACTTTAATAGAAGAAGACTCAATAGAGATAAAATTCAAAAATCTGAGGTACAAAGGGACTTGGGAGTCATTGTGCAGGATTCCCTAAAGGTTAATTTGCAAGTTGAGTAGGTGGTGAGAAAGACAAATGTAATGTTAGCATTCATTTCAAGAGGACTAGAATATAAAAGCAAGGATGTAATGTTGAGGCTTTATAAGGCATGGTGAGGCCTCACTTGGAGAATCGTGAACAGCTTTGAGCCCCTTATCTCAGGATGCGCTGACAGTGGAGAAGGTTCAAAGAAGGTGCACAAAAATTATTTTGGGATTGAAAGGCTTGTCATATGAAGAGCGTTTGATGCCTCGGGGCTGTATTCACTGGAATTCAGAAGAATGAGGTGGGGAATGAGGGCAAACTAGCCCATAATATAAAGCAGGATATGTTCAGTTATATAAGGAATAAAAAGGTGAGAGTTTATATTGGACCACTGGAAAATTACGCTGGTGAGGTAGTAGTGGGGGACAAAGAAATGGCGGATGAACTTAATAAGTACTTTGCTTCACTCTTTAATGTGGAAGACACTAGTTGTATGCCAGAGGTCCGTGAGTGTCAGGGAGCAGGAATGAGCATCACTGCTCTTACAAAGGAAAAAGTGCTAGGCAGACACAAAGGCCTTAATTTGGATAAGTCACCTGGACCAGATGGACTACATCCCAGAGTCCTGATAGAGGTTGCTGAAGAGCTAACGGATGCATTAGTCATGATCTTTCAAGAATCACTTGATCCTGGCATGGTCCAAGAGGACTGGAAAATTGCAAATTTCACACCACTCTTTAAGAGAGGAAATGATAGGCCAGTTAGTTTTTCAGTGGTTGGGAAAGTGTTGGTCCATTACTAAGGACATGGTTTCAGGTAAAATATGAGGCTGCTTAACAAAATAAAATCCTATGGTAATACAGGAAATACACTGGCAAGTATAGAAGAATGGCTGACAGGCAGGAGGCAGCAAGTGGGAATAAAAGGGGCCTTCTTTGTGGAAAAGTTTGCAGATGATACAAAGATAGGTTGAGGGGTAGGTAGTGCTGAGGAAGCAATACGATTGCAGCAGGACAGACAAATTGGAAGAATGGGCAAAAAAGTGGCAGTGTTGGGAAATATATAATAATACATTTTGGTAAAAGGAACAATACTGCAGATTATTATCTAAATGGGGAGAAGGTTCAAAAATCAGAGGTGAAAAGGGACTGAGGAGTCCTCATGCAAGACTCTCAGAAGGTTAATTCACAGGTTGAGTCTGTGGTAAAGAAGGCAGATGCAATGTTGGCAATTACTTCAAGGGGAATAGAAATTACATCAAAGATAACGCTGAAGCTTTATAAGACACCAGTCAGGCCACACTTGGAGTATTGCCAACAGTTTTGAGCCTCACATCTCAGAAAGGATGTGTTGTCATTGGAGAGAGTCCAGAGGAGGTTCACAAGGATGATTCCAGGAATGAAGGGGTTAACACAAAAGGGACATTTGTCAGCTTTGGGCCTGTACTCACTGGAATTTAGAAGAATGTGTGGAGATCTCATTGAAAGATGTTTCCTCTGTTGGGGGTATCCAGAACTAGACAGCACAACCTCAAAATTGAGGGGCAATTCTTTAGAACAGGAGGAATTTTTTTTAGTTACAGAGTGATGAATCTGTGGAATGCTGTGCTATAGACTGCAATAGTGGCTATGTCCACGGGTATATTCAAAGCAGAAGTTGATAGATTACTGATCAGTCAGAGCATCAAGGGATATGGTGAGAGGGCAGGTATATAGGGTTGAATGTGATCTAGGATCAGCCATAATGAAATGGCAAAGCAGACTCGATGGGCTGAATGGCCTTATACTGCTTCTATGCCTTACGAACGTGCAAGGTGCATGATATTCAATAAGTCATTAATGTTCAGAGGAGGTGATGTTTAAAGGGATGCTGTTTGGGGATGTTTACAAGGAGTTATTTTCAAGTGGGCTTATTATTCATATTCAAGGGAGCTAACTTTCAGGGAACTGATGTTCAAATGGTAGAGAGTGGATTGACATTTGGTTGATGGGTGATGACGTTTATAGTAGTTGATTTTGAAAGTAGCTTGAGTGGATGAGATGGGGCATAGGTTTATGTCAGTGTGTTGATAATCATGATCTGGGGTGAAAGCGTTTGAGGCAGGAAAAACAATGCCTGCAAGATGATTTTATGGGGGGGGGGGTGTTGAGAAGTTCATCACGACAGATTTGGTGATGTTTCAGAAGTTCAGGGTTGTATTCAAATGGAGATTAATGTTTGTGCGTATGCGACGTCCAAGAAGGTTGATGTAAGCGTGACAGAGTGAGATTAATAAAAAAAGAGGCGGTAGTCGAAGAAGGTGCTCACGGGTCTAATAGGGTGGGTAATGTCATCAAAAGTAGCCGATGGTCCCTCAGACCCTTCCACCTCTCAGTCCATAGCGCGTAATCCAATCTTGGGCTCAACATCAGTTCCCTTCGGCCCCCCTTGCAAAGTAGGCGCCCCTTCACCCACCACGGGAATGTATACAGTAACAACACTCACCCATTCCTTCGCCCCCCCACCCAACGTTCCTTCTGCAGCTCTCGGCGGTAAATATTCCCTCGGAGAAGTAATCATTACCTCATTGTCTCAGATGGACAACAGGAAAGATGGGTGAGAGAGAGCCCGTAACTCACCAACTCCAGCTCATTGTGAGTTGTCCCCGGTCGAGCGTCAAGTGTGCCCAGAATATGCCCGCGCGCTCCCGCCGCCCCACACCTACACGCGCAGCCGCGAGCTCCGACCCCATCCCGCGCGCTCAGACACCCCACCACAGCCCGCGCGCTCCCGCCACCCCACACCTACACGCGCAGCCGCGAGCTCCGACCCCATCCCGCGCGCTCCCGCCGCCCCACACCTACACGCGCAGCCGCGAGCTCCGACCCCATCCCACGCGCTCAGACACCCCACCACAGCCCGCGCGCTCCCGCCGCCCCACACCTACACGCGCAGCCGCGAGCTCCGACCCCATCCCGCGCGCTCCCGCCGCCCCACACCTACACGCGCAGCCGCGAGCTCCGACCCCATCCCGCGCGCTCCCGCCGCCCCACACCTACACGCGCAGCCGCGAGCTCCGACCCCATCCCGCGCGCTCCCGCCGCCCCACACCTACACGCGCAGCCGCGAGCTCCGACCCCATCCCACGCGCTCAGACACCCCACCACAGCCCGCGCGCTCCCGCCGCCCCACACCTACACGCGCAGCCGCGAGCTCCGACCCCATCCCGCGCGCTCCCGCCGCCCCACACCTACACGCGCAGCCGCGAGCTCCGACCCCATCCCACGCGCTCAGACACCCCACCACAGCCCGCGCGCTCCCGCCGCCCCACACCTACACGCGCAGCCGCGAGCTCCGACCCCATCCCGCGCGCTCCCGCCGCCCCACACCTACACGCGCAGCCGCGAGCTCCGACCCCATCCCACGCGCTCCCGCCGCCCCACCACAGCCCGCGCGCTCCCGCCGCCCCACACCTACACGCGCAGCCGCGAGCTCCGACCCCATCCCACGCGCTCCCGCCGCCCCACACCTACACGCGCAGCCGCGAGCTCCCACCAGACGTCGCCCCCCGCGCGCTCCGACCCCACAGTTAGTTTGCGGTTTATGTGTGTAATTTAGATGATTTTGTAGAGATCTGTTTTCACTTTGACAGGAAAGAGTCTTTATCTGTGGATCATTGTCGAAACAGCCAAATTTAATCCACCGTGGTTCAATGTTGTAAAGCAATACAACGTGAAAACTTATGGGACCGGGATGGGGGTTGAATACTTTCAACGGGCACTGTAAGTACTTAATTGACCCTTGTGTAATTGTAAAACACTTTCATTTTCCATTCTTCAATCCACATGTACAAATACAACCCAAACCTTTCGATAACCACTTTCCACATTCCCAACTGTGTAAGCTTTTTATATACCATTCATTCACTAGAGCTCATTAGTTCCTTCATTCGCTCACCCCACCCCAGAGTATTTGCATTTCCTTACAATGTGTCTTCATTCACTATTGTCCCTAGTTGGTATTGTATCCCTTGAGCTCATGCACTGGGAGCAAAGATGCCCACACATCTGCCCACTTGGCCATCTCCTGTCCCGAGCCGCGACAAGCCCGCAAGTCTCACATTAGCCTTATTAGTCACCTCAGAACTTACAAGTCATCGTCAATCCCCAATACATAACTTTCCATTCACCATTCTCCTCAAAGTATAAACTTTCCATTTACCATAATCTCTTGTGCAGAAAACTGCTATTCAGCCATTCCATCACTTCTAGCATCTGAATGAAAAAAAAATCCTATTTGCCTTTCCCATGCCTCACATTCACTCTGGTCAAAGCCATAACACCTAGGATTTCACCTGGAAATTTCTCACTTTTATGAGGAAAAGCACTGTGTTACTGTAAGGAAAAGTATTGTAGGACTTTGGAATTAATTGTTGTACTCCACGAAAAAGCTAAAGAGCTTGTGGGATTTCCTCCGACAATTTCCAAAATTAATCGTGTAAATTTTATTTACTGTAACACTAAGTGGTTTGCCTCTTCAACTGCGACAAATTAAACTATTCCAGTTCAGTCAGATCAACTGTCCACAAGAGGTTTTGAATGAACAGGACACTGGAAGAACTCAGCAGGTCAGGGAGCATCCGTGAGAAAAGAGTAGCCAACGTTTCGGGACCCTCCAATGAAGGGTCTCGACCCGAAACGTTGGCTATTCTTTTCTCACGGATGCTGCCTGACCTGCTGAGTTCTTCCAGCGCTGTGTTCGTATTCTTTGATCCACAGCATCTGCAGTTGTATTTTTGAGGTTTTAAATGGACAGGCACGAAACAAGCTGAATGGTTCCGTGGGATATGGTGTAATGAGACGCCCCCTAACCGCGCCAGCTGCCGGGATTTGGACGCTCAAAACATCCCGGAGCACGAATAGCTGACGCAGCCCCTTAAAGGGTTCAGGGCAGTACCGCTGATTGGTAATCGTGCTTCGAGTTCCAAGAATTGAGTATTTAAGGAACAGCTGAACTGTGGTTTGATACTCATTTGCAAGTCTGGTAGTGATATCGTCTAGCACTTGTTTTGTGCTCAGAGCCAGTTTAATACCGTGTTTCAAACCCTGCTTCCGATACCCCAGCATTTGGGTCCAAACCTACCGTATCAATGACTCTCATCACAACATGTTCATGCATTTGATGACATCTTGTCTGACATATTTCTCAATTCTATTCCTCTGTCGTTTATTTCTCTTTATAGAATTATCTAACAGATTATCAACGTCAGGTGAAAAGAGATTCTTTCAGATAGCATCTATAGATTTCCTGTGGGAGGTGGTTCCACAGTTTGATTATCCTTTGTCTGAAACGCTTCTCAATTCTTGATGACTTGGTTCTGATTTTAAGCCTTAACATTAAAAATAGGAAAGTGTCCTTTGGGCCCTCCCACCTCCTCCAACATTTAGTATTGTCTACTTTTCTACCAGTCCCCCTTTGCCCTGATGTCTAAAAGTCTAAATGCTGAAGAGTAGATTTAAAAGGTAGGGGGAGGGGAGAGAGAAATGCAAGGTGATATGTGAAATCTGAAGGGAGAAGGATGAAGTAAAGAGCTGGGAAGTTGATTGGTGAAAGAGATACAGAGCTGGAGAAAGGGGAGTGTAATAGAAGAGGACCGAAGACCATGGAAGAAAGAAAAGGGGGAGGAACACAAGATGGAGGCAATGGGCAGGCAAGGAGATAAGGAAAAAGAGGATGGGAATTGGTGTACTGCGGAGGTGTATTATCAGAAGCTTGAGAAATCAATGTTCATGCCATCAGGTTGGAGGCTACCCAGTTGGAATATAATGTGTTGTTCCTCCAACCTGAGTATGGCCTCATCACAACAGTGGAAGAAGCCATGGATTGACATATCGGAATGGGAATGGGAAGGGGAATTAAAATGGGTCGCCACTGGGAGATCCTGCTTTTTCTGGAGGACGAAGCGTAGGTGCTTGGTGAAGCAATCTCCCAATCTATGTTGGGTCTCAAAATTCAAAGTTCAACCTATACACACAAAATGCGGGAGGAACTCAGCAGGTCAGGAAACTCATCTATGGAAAAGAGTAGAGTCGACATTTTGGGCTGAGTCTCTTCATCAGGACTGGAGAAGAAAAGGCGAAGGGTAGATTTAAAAGGTGGGGGGAGGAGGAGAAAGAGAAATTCTAGGTGATTGGTGAAGCCTAAAGGGAGAGGGATGAAGTAAAGAGCTGAGAATATACAGGATATACAGTTGGCCACACCAGGAGCACCGGACATAGTGTATGACCCAATAGACTCACAGGTGAAGTGTTACCTCACCTGGAAGGACTGTTTGGGGCCCTGAGTGGTATTAGGGAAGGAGGTGTAGCACTTGTTCCGCTTGCAAGGCTGAATGCCAGGAGGGAGATCAGTGGGGAGGGAGGAATAGACAAGGGAGTCATATAGGGAGCGATCCCTGCTGAAAGGAGAAAGTGTGGTGAGGGGGGGAGGGAATGATGTGCTTGGTGGTGGGACCCTGTTTGAGGTGGCAGAAGTTGCGGAGAATTATGTGCTGGACATATAGGCTGGTGGGTGATAGGTGAGGACAAGAGGATCCCTATTCCTCGTAGGGTGGTGGGAGGATGGGGTGAAAGCAGACATGCATGAAATAGAGGAGATGTGGCTGAGGGCAACATTGATGGTGGAGGAAATGAAGCCCCCTTCTCTGAAGGACATCTTCATTCTGGAATGAAAAGCCTCATCCTGAGAGCAAAAGTGGTGGAGACAAAGGAATTGAGAGAAGCGGATGGTGTTTTTACAAGTAACAGGGTGAGAGGAGGTATAGTCCAGGTAGCTATGGGAGTCAGTAGATAAACTGTCTCCAGAAAAAGAGACAGAGATCAAGAAAGGGGAGGGAGGTGTCGGAAATGGACCAGGTAAATTTGAGGGCAGGGTGGGCATTGGAGGCAAAGTGGATGAAGGAAGCATCACCAATACAGTCGTCATTGTAGCAAAGAAAAAGAACAGGACGGTCACCAGTGGAGGGTTGGAACATAGACTTTCCACATAGCTGACAAGCAGGCAGGCATTTCTGGGACCCATGCAAGTGCCCGTGGCTACACCTTCTGTTTGAAGGAAGTGGGAGGAGCCAAAGAAGAAATTATTTAGAATAAGAAGAAGTTCCACAAGGCAGAGGAGAGTGGTTGTGGAGAGAAACAAGTTGGGCCTGGCGTTCAGAAATAAACAGAAAGCTTTGAAGCCTTCCTGGTGGGGGACAGAGGTGAATAGGGACTGGACATCCATGGTAAAAATAAGATGATGGGGGCCTGGGAACCTGAAATCATTGAAAAGATCCTGAGAATGTGAAGTGTCACAGATGAAGGTAGGAAGGGACTGAACTAGCGGGCTAAAACAGAGTTGAGGTATACAGATATGAGTTCAGTGGGACAGGAACAAGCTGAAACGATGGGTGAAAGTAGATTTTATTATCAAAGTACATGTATGTCTCCAGATTCAACTTTGAGATTCATTTTCCTGAGGGCATACTCAGCAAAACTATAGAACACTATAAAAGGATCGATGAAAGGTCAAGCAGAGTGCATAAGACAACAAACTGTGCAGACGCAAATGTAAATAAATAGCAATAAATAATGAGATAGAGTCCTTACAGTGAGATCATTGGTTGTGGGAACATCTCAATGGATGGGCAAGTGAGTGTAGTTATCCCCTTTTGTTCAAGAGCCTGATGGTTGAGGGGTAGTAACTGTTCTTGAAGCTGGTGGCATGAGTCCTGAGGCTCTAGTACATTCTATCAACGGCAGCAGTTAGAAAAGTGCGTGGCCTGGGTTTTCAGGACCTCCAATGATGCTGTTGCTATGCTATGGCAGTATTTCATGTAGATGTGCTTAGTGGTTGGGAAGGCTTAACTGGTGATGTACTGCACTGGTCCAAGTTCACTACCTTTTGAAGGCTTTTCCATTCCAAGGCATTGGTGTTTCCATACCAGTCCATGATGCAGCCAGTCAATACACATCAAAAGAAGTTTGTTGAAGTTTTAAATGTCGCGCCAAATTGTCGCAGACTCCAAAGCAACTAGAGGCACTGCTGTGCTTTCTTTTATGCCGGGTCCAGGAGAGACGAAGTCTTGTGAAATGTAATTAAGCTTTGGGACAACAAATAGAGTGAACCTGTGACTGACGAACAGGCAGAAAACAAACATCAAAAGACCCAGTTTGGAGTAAGCTTGCATTTATTGGTTATCCTGGTGTGCCTGAGAACATATGTTGAGGTATTTCTTTGAGTTGCAGTAGTTCATACAATAAAGTTGCTTACATACTAGTAGGAAAGGAATTTGCTCTAGATGCAATGAACCATGGGAATGTATTTCCAAAATCTGGATATTTTACGATTTGTAACCTGGAGATAATAGTATACCCATGCGCTTGCTGCTTTTGACTAACAGTGGTGAGTAGGGTTTGGAATGTATGATTTGAACATTTTATAGAAAATATCAGTTCTGTTAATAATATGAATACTGCAGGTCTTCCCTGTTTAGTTCATATGAATTTTCATGGATTTTAATTGACATTTAAGGTGAATACACAGAGATTAAATGAAATAAAAATGATGAAATTCACTGATCTGGGGCATCATGACTTTGTAATATTGGATGAAAAGTATATTGTTCAGACTTCTTAATAAATCTGTTTCATTCAGTTGTATATATGTACAGCCAGATGACAATAAGCGGGAATTTGAACTTAAGGTACTTAAAGGTGAATGAATAAATGTACTAAGAAGGTTATGTCAACACTGGAAGCATTATTTTGTAAGTGAAGCAGCATCTAATGAAAGACCAAGGTAGGGTTATTATTTCAGATCACTCCTTTGTTGTAACCTCTGCTATGGTAATGAACCACAGAGATCTGTAAAGTTATGAATTCAGTCTGCAGTGAAACCACTGGATTAGAAAGAGAAAACCAGTCAATGTTTTCAAACTTCTTAGTCATGAGACCAGACGATTTGCCCTATAAAATTTGAATAAAGATGGAATAGGCTTGGAACAGATGACTACATATGACCTGCTCCATCCAGATTTTAGATTTAAAATGTTCGTTTCACAAGGGTTTGGGGATCTAACCCAATACATCAGATCATTCAGGACATGAGAAAGGAACGTGGAAAGATTGGATGAGAAGCATTGTAAACCTAACATAAGAAGATAGAAACACCTTTGAACAGACTTATGCACCGAAGGAAAGCATAAAATTACTAAATAGAATTGAGCAAATGTTTGTATTATAAATATTTCAGATGGTGAATATTTTGCAAATAAAATTATATTTATCTTATGATTCAGTAAACACAAAGAATACATTAGTGCAAATAAATTACATTCAAATGAAAATATTACATTAACTTTTCTGTAAATGTGAAGTAACGGCATCAGTCCGATGGGAACACATAAAAACTAAATGACAACCCAGTGATTTCAGAACAGATGCTTACAAATTTTTATATGTGAGGACTGCCCGGTGCTCCAAATTCCATCCCTGTTGAGTTACTTTGGTTTTAGTCAATGCAGAAGAGAATATTATTTTACAGAGTTGAATTGATCTTTACAGAGAGTATTATATTATTGTGACAAAAGTACCTATGTCACCCAAAATCCTTCCTGAGGTCCAGACCTGCTCCTGTTAAGTACTTATGCACCCTATGGAATCATTGGTGCCATAACTCTTATGAATAAAGTCATTTCTAGGTATCTTGTCATGAAGTAAATACAATAGCACATAGTTACTATTGTACTATTACTAATATTGCTGGATTGGGGCACAAATAGGAAGGTCCCAGGATGCAGAGGATAGCTTTTCTGCCAATTTTCTTTCACCTTACACTTTCACTGTCTCTCTCTTTGGAGCCTGTCTGTATCCACTAATTTATGCACCCGGATAGGGAACTGCTAACATGTGCCACTCTTGTTGGGTGCCTTCATTCTCCCCCTAATTACGTAACAGACTTGAGGAACATTACTTCACTTAACAGTGCAATGTAACATTTGTTTACATAATATTTTACCTCTTATGAAAAGAGGTTTCATTAGATAATTCCAAATTAGGAATATTGCATCTGAACATCAGACAATGGACATACAACATGTCCAGTAACCCATCTCTTGCTGATTGAAACATTGTACCGCGGGACTAAATGCTCTTATATAAATAGTGTAGTGAGCAGTAAGCATTATCCCCTCTCCCAACCAAATGAATCAACCAAGTCTACAGCAGGAGAGTTACATAACAATAAATAATTTGCACCCGTACCATTGATAGTCCTTGAGTTGTATGGAAGTTATTCCTCCAGAATTCAAAACCCTGAGGTTTGTTAAAGTGCTGCCTGTTGTACAATCGGAGAGAATCTAACTTTATATCAGAAATGCTCCAAAATACGTGTCAGGGATATCCAGTTCGACATTTTCCTGCTTCGGATAGTGGATTGTGGCTTGAATCCAACTCTTGGATGTCATGTAGACTAGTGTGCTAGACTGATCAAACGCATCCTCTGCTTCCTGCAACAGCTTCGCCTCCATGCTCAAAAGTTGATTGCAGGTACCCCTTCTGCAATGCTTGAGTTCTAACTTGACAGGCAAAGTGTTTCCGCATCGATTCAGGACGGTGCATTTCACTTTCAGCTTGGCGTATACATAGTACATCCCATCCTTGATGCTGTGTAGCTCTTGCCCTTCTAAATGGAAACCAGCACCCAGGTAGCTACCTGGTATCCCTTCGGCGGCTAACCATGTTACGGTTCGGTTCAAATCTATAGACAGAAACAAAACAGCCATTAGATTACTGCAAGTGAATTTGCTGCAGATCTAAATACAAATACTGTATATTAGCACCATTTCTAAATGCTATAAACTTTGGGTGAAAGCTTCACGGGGCTTCCTCACTCCAAGGCTGGTGAAAGTGCTTAATGAACGACTACAATATAAAGCCAGCGTCGGAAGCTCGAGCGCTTGACTAATCTGTGAAAGTAGCACAACTGTTAGGGATGAAATAGCGGTTTCCCCCTGTTGCCTGTAAAGAGTTTATACATACACCCCATGACTCCTCCGGGTGCTCCGGTTTTCTATGTTACTGTTTCATTACAATTTATTTTAAAAAATGCGATAGATTCCTCAGATCAATAAAACTAGTGTCACGCACTGGACATGGTGCTGAGCAAAACTGAAGGAAATTCTTCAGATTTCAGGCATGTGATGGGCGAGTTATGAGTGTGATGTCAGCAATATTCAGTATAAGAACTGAGAACTGGGGTAGGATGAGGAAGGAGCTGTAATCGTGGAAACTACAGCACAAAAGGAATTATTTGGTAATGTCTTTGACCAACTGGAATCATTTAACGCTTCCGCTACGGTTATATACTCTATTTACAGGTCTTATCAAATCCCCGTAAATCTACTAGTGTTAAAACTTTCCCTGTCCGTAACATTATCAGCATGAAAAAATAATTTCATTTTTTTCTCTTCAACCCTCTGTTGACAATCATTAACATCATCTAGCTTCCTTTACTTTGTCCCGTGAACTCCATCTAAAGAGCCGCCTTCGTTCTCTTAAACACCCCCATGTCTAGCCCCCGTTACGCATACAGACAAGGTAATTTTAAAGTTAATTAAAAATATGCTTACCAAATTGTGGTGTCAGCAGGGCGGCATATTGCTAAATAAACAAAAACAAAAGGAGAATGTGATTAGATATTGGAATTTCAGAAATTCGTAAAAGAAATACATTAGATCTGAGTTTAAACTTTATGACTGTGTTCATCTCGGTGTGTGCAAATTCCCACGGGTATGTTTCGGTCATCTGAATTCACTCCCCACCCCCGTGAGCGCCCATGTAAATCAGCGTCGCGGAAGATGCCGACTCTAGCCCAACTGCCCACTTGAGTGAGTGAGCCTGCACTGGAAGCTGATGTACCCAACCCATAAACCCTGGAGTTGCACTCCATCCGGGTAGCTTTGGATCCACCGTTCGGTCTGGAGCAGTGCAGACCGCGTCTAAGAGTTCGCAGCATGACAACTCCGCAAGGTTTTCGCGGAGACGGAGAAAGCGTGAGATCTTACTTTGTCTTTGACGTCTCTGGGAAGCCTGGGATAGACGAAGAGGCAAAAGGCGCAGAGAAGACCGACGATGGTGATGAAGAGCAGGAGTACAGAAACGAAGACGGCTGCGAGTAGGCGGCGCTGGCACTGGGGATTGCACTGGCTCGATTCTTGGGGCTGCTTAGACGGCCAGCTGCTGTGGGTCGGGATCACTGTCACTTCTCTCAGATCCTCCTGGTGAGGCATTTTTTGCAAGCTCCTTTCACTCTGCTCGGATGTGCTCTCGAACAGGCACCGTGTGTTCTGCGACCAGTGCATCGGCTGGGCCTTTTTATGTTTCCCTCACTCGGGGAAGTTTCCGTGATGACAGAGCCCGTGAGCCGGACTTCCCCAGCACCTAGAGGTCGCTAGATTCAGAAGTCTCTAGGATTCACCCTACACAGTCAGGAGAGGAAACGTGGGTGGAGGAAAGGGACGTGTCAGTGGAACCAAGCGACAGTTGGAAGGGAGGGAAGAGAGTTAAGAGTGGGAAAAGGAAAAAAAAAATAACCCAATAGCAGAAGAGTGTGGAAACGTAACGGGCTGTAAAAGGAACGGAGAAATTATCGGGCATGTGAATTAATGAGTAATTAATGAAAACAAAGTGATCCAAAATTGGATGTGACCCATGGGTAAAGGGAGAGAGTTACATAAAACGAACAGAAAAGGGGGGCAGGAGGTGATAAGAGGAATGTAGGCAGAGTGCTGGAAATCACTTGGGAGATTTCGAAATAGAATAAAAAACCGAGGCTCAGAGTGAAACCCGTCAGCGTAGAAACAAGACTACAGGCTGAGGTAAACCCGGGATCATTGCGCATAGAGCGAGGCAACAGAAGAGAAGAACGAGTACAGACTCGAGATGGAAATTATAAACTTCAGGTAAAATAACGACAGATAAAATACATAAAGAGAAGCAATGTGTAAAGGTATTGGATGAGCGTTTATGTCTCTCTATCCCTGTCTGCTGTTTATTTTTACCGTCCATCTCCTCCGATATTGGAACTACTGCCCGCGACGTTGTTATAGTAACTTGAAGAGGTCTATTGACGTTAAAGCGGCTGTCAAATACACGGGAGATGTTGTAGATGCTGGAACACACGCACACAATGCTAGAGGTACTCAGCAGGTCAGTAACATCCATGGAGGAAATAAACTGTCTATATTTTAGGCAGAGACCTTTTATCAGGGCTGCTCAATCATCAGGACATTATTATCTTTGGACGCTTCATTAGGACATCACATCCGGGCAGATCATTTCAAATTATTTGAGATGTCAGCTGTATAACCAGCGCCGAAAGAAACAACCCAAGACAATAATATATTCAACTGTAAATATTACAAACTGCAACTTGTAGACTTACCTATCTGTCTCCAACTCCCTGACTTTAATTCATTTTTTATTACTAGTCTTCTATATCTTCCTATTCATTTTCTCTGCCCTTTTATCTCCAGATCTCATTGACCATATCATTTCTCTTTAATTTTCATATTTATATTTTTCTGTGCATCTTTGCAATTTCTCTCTGTTAATATCCTTTTCTTTCTCTTTCTGTCTGTGATTTAACATTTGGCCAGATCTGTTCATCTTTGTGTTATCTTTGACATGCCATTTGCCAGACAGTTTCCCATAGAAATATGAGTACAGATCTGAAATATGAACAAAATGATGCAGAAATACTCGGTGGACAGCTACAGCATCAAGACTAAAGTTAATATATCATCAGAAAACCCATCGGTATCCTGCGGGGAAGCATCAGCCTAAAATGTTGACTATTTCCTCTTCATCATCTGCGTATCTCCACCATTTCTTTTCTTAGAAGTTCACCTTATGCCCTTCATTATTCCATTATTTCCTCTATAGGTTCATCCTATATAATTCTGTCAATTTGTCTTTCCAACTCTGTCGCTTCCTGCACTATTGTTACTGTACGTGTAGTACAAATAGTGAAGAAACTCAGTTGGGTTTCTGGAAACCAGAAAATCCCTGAATGCCTTGTAGAAAAGGGATACTGGAAGTCCCAGAGAAACAGGAAGGGCTGCTTGTTTTTAGATTTAAATTAGAATGATGTCACAGCTGTTGAAAAACAACTCTGGTTTTACTTACAGTTTTTCCTCATTTTGTGGTTTCATTACAAAAATAGGATGCAACTTCAACAACGTGAAAAGGGAAAGGTAGACTTATATTTCAGAGAGAGTCTGCACATCCTCTTGGATTTTTGTGGCTGTTTCAGAAGGTTCTGCATAGTGGACTGGTCTAGAAGGTTAGAACTCATGGGTTCCAGGGCGAGAAGGAAAACTAGAAACAAATTTAGCTTGGTGGTAGGATCCTGAGTTTGTTTGTGGTGGGTTGCTTTTCAGATTGCTCCAGCAACATGCCATCTACTGCAAGGATAAGTGCTGGGTCCTTTATTGATTGTCATATATATTAATGATTTAGAAGCGAGTATAGGTGGGTGTATTTATCACCCAAATTGGTGGTGCTATGGACAGTCCAAGTTCAAGTTTAAGTTTTCACTGGACAACAAATTTTTTCAAAAGTGTTGCTTCCTCAGAATTTTTTTTGTGTATGATAGACTGCTTGAAGATGAACACAAATATAACTTCAGACTACTTGTATCACGTAGGAATTTGGAGAAACAACAAATTAACTTTTATTGAACATAATGTGTTTAATTGCATAATGGTGCTGATGCTTTGCAATAGTTCAACTAAGTTAAAAATATTTTGTTAATGATTTTCATTTGTACTCAGTGTCTGAGGCTTCTCGCTTAAGGGTCCAACAATAATTCACCGGCATTGATGGATTCCAGTTGCCCTGGTATCTTTTCTCCATGACCACAACGTCCTGGTGAAACCTTTCACCGTGCTCATCGCCAGCAGCACCAAGACTTGCAGGGAAGAAGTCTAAATGGGAATGCAGAAAATGAATCTTTAGTGACATGTTGCATTTCATGGTTTTATATGCTTGAAGCATGCTTTCAACCAGCTGCATGTAGTTTGGTGCTCTGTAGATGCCGAGAAAAATTTCAACAAATTCCTTGAATGCCTTCCATGTGATTTTCTTCGGTTCCACTAGAAATTCTTCAAATTACCTGTCATTGATGAGTTGTTTGATTTGTGGACCAACAAAAATGCCTTCCTTGATCAGTTATTCTGGGAAGCATCTGTCTGAAATATCAAAATCCTTCATAGAAATTCTTGTGCCTGATGATAGCAAATTCCATCCTTACAGTCCTGAACCCAATAATTATTACTAAAACCTGTCCTGTCATGCAGCAGCCGTGCCGCCTAAGCTTGCCCAAGCATGCCTGGACAAGATGGGAAACTTTCCAGCTTACATTGTAGGCAACATTTTCATTGACTTGAATTATGAATTGAAATAATAAACTTAGTTTATTAAAAAATAGTGCATGATAGGGAAATTTCATGGTGATTTTCATGATCAGTAGCCCAAAATTCATAAGGTATTCAGGAAGCAAAATCTTTGTTGTCCAGTGTTATCATTCAACCATACATAAATACTTTTGAATACAGCCAAACAAAACAGTGATACTCTGCAAAATACAGTACCACAAGTCATACGCAACATAAGGCTCATATTGCACATATAAGGTAGCAGTAAGCATACATTCCCATGAAAAAAAAAATATAGCCTAAGTTTCTAAGTGACATGTCTGACAGGAACAAACAGTTCTCAGCAACTTTTACATATCTTTTACATTCTGTTAATTAGATACACCTGTACACCTGCTCATTAAGATAAATATCCAATCATGTGGCAGTAACCCAATGAATAAAAGAATGCAGACATGGTCAAAAAGTTCAGTTATTCAGACCAAATGTCAGAATGAGGAAGAAATGTGATCTAAGTGACTTTGACTATGAAATGATTGTTGACATTAGATGAAATGTTTTGATTTCCTGGGATTTTCAAGCAAAACAGTCTCTAGCATGTACAGAGAATGATACAAAGAACTACAAAAAAAATTCAGTGAGTGGCAGTTCTGAGGGCAAAAATATGTTGGTAATGAGAGAGGTCAGATGAGACTGGCCGGACGGATTCAAGCTGACAGGAAGGTGACAGTAACTCAAATAACCATGTGTTACAACAATGATGTACAGAAAAGCATCTCTGAATGCTCAACACATTGAACATTAAGTGGATAGATGACAGCAGCGGAAGACCAGGGGGTACCTAATAAAGTGGCCACTGAGAGCAAGGCGGATGCGATTGAACAGGAGATTGTACAGAGAAAATTCATGGAAGACTTGAGTTACAGGGAAAGATTGGATAGGTTGGGACTATATTCCCTGAAATGAAAGAGGCTGAGAAGTGACCTTATAGATATCTATAATATCATGAGGGGCATAGATAAGATAGGTGTTGGCGCGTGGCCAAGTGGTTAAGGTGTTCGTCTAGTGATCTGAAGGTTGCTAGTTCGAGCCTTGGCTGAGGCTGCGTGTGTGTCCTTGAGCAAGGCACTTAACCACACTTTGCTCTAAGTTGACACCAGTGCCAAGCTGTATGGATCCTAATGCCCTTCCCTTGGACATCATTGGTGGCATGGAGAGGGGAGAACTAACTGGGCTACTGCCGGTCTTTCATAAAAAAAAAAAATCCTTGCCCAGGCACAACTTTCCAAGGCTCAAATCCATGTTCTATCGAGACTAACGGAGGCCTACACACAGATAGGGTAGATCGTCACAGACTTTTTCCCATGGTAGGAATTCTAAAACTTGAGGGCTTAGGTTTAAAGTGAGAGGAGAAAGATTTACAGAGGGTCGGAGCAGCAAATATTTTCACGGAAGGTTGTGGGTATGTGGGTTCTTTATCTCCACCATCATATTTATGAACGATTTACGGACACAAACTCATTATTTATTGACAACACGAGTGAATCTGCAGATGCTGGAAATAAATAAAAACACAAAATGCTGGCAGAACTCAGCAGGCCAGACAGCATCTATGGGAGGAGGTAGTGATGATGTTTCGGGCCAAAACCCTTCATTAGGAGGATTATTGATTTTGTTTTTGCACTGTTTATTTATTTTGTGACTGATGGTAATTTCAAGTCTTTGCACCGTACTGCTGCAAAACAACAAATGTTACATCATATAAGACACATAATAAATCTGAATCTGATTCTGGATTCTATAATGAGCTAACAGAGCAAGTAGTGATCACTGGTACGGTTACAACCTTTAAAAGATATTTGGACAGGTACAGTGTGATAGGGACTAAGTGCAGTTAAATGGGATTAGTGTAGGTCAGCATCTTGATCAGCACAGTTAAGTTAAGCCAAAGGACCTGCTTTTGTGTTGTATAATTTTATAAATCTAGGTGAATCTATGACTTTTCTTCAGAAGGTTTCAGTACTAAGCACCTATTTCCTTGGTATAGCCACAGAGAGCAGGCCATCATGGTGACAAGGAGGCATACAGGAGTGGGATAGATCAGCTGGTTGACTGGTGTTGTGACAACAACCTAGCACTCAACATCAGTAAGACCAAGGAATTGATAGCGGACTTCAGGGAGGGGAAGCTGAGGGAGTGACAATGAAGAAACTCCTGAACCTTATCTCACTATTTTTGCTCTCTTATGTCATTACCTAATTAATGTAACTTTTAAATATATTTCTCATTGTGTTTAAAGTATTTGTATTGTATTGCCCTGTAATGCCACTGAAACAACAAGTTTCACAACATATGTCAGTGATATTAAATCCGATTCTGACCATCAGAGAGGGAAAAAAACTTGGAGAGAAGAAATGCTAACAAGAGTGTTAGAGAAGTTGCGTTGAGAGAGAAAATAACATGGGGATGTGAGAATGAAAGAAAAGTAATCAAGAGACTAAGGGAGATAATGAAAAAAATAAGGAGCTTGAGTGAAGACAGTAAGGACACAAAGTAAATAGAATGAGAAAGAGGATAGGCAATATGGGAAATGGCAAATAAATTAATAGTGTTGGGGCATATCCTGGAGTTATGGTATATAGCAAATATTAATTTCAACTGCAACCAGTCTTTAGATCTGAATGTGGATTGCAAATTGAGTTTAAAATGCAGCTCCGAACAATGGTTTTCCTGGAGCTGCAGCTGGGGTTCATTGCAAACCAAGAAACACTCATTGACATGAGATGTCTGCATATGCATGAATGCAACTCAGAGGCAATGTATATGTAATATACATTGTAATTATATGTAATTTTAAAAAAAGATTGTGGATACATTGAAACCATAGAATTGTCATGCTGTTACCTTTGATCTTTAGCTTATAAAAATGTCATGTACAGTGCCTGTTAAAAGTATTCACTCTCCTTAGAAGTTTTCATGTTTTATTGTTTTACAACATTGAATCACAGTGGATTTAACTTGGCTTTTTTGACACTGATCAGCAGAAAAAGACCCTTTCATGTCAAAGTGAAAACAGATCCCTACAAAGTGATCTAAATTAATTACAGATATAAAACACAAAATAATTGACACCCCTTTAGTATTCACTAAAGTATTCACACCCCTTTAATATGGCACACCAAATCATCACTGAAAGCACATAATTAGGTAAATGGAAATCACCGTATGTAGTCAAGGAGTTTCAATTGACCGTAGTAAAAATACCTCTGTATCTGAAAGGTCCAACCGCTGATGAGTCAGTATCTTGGCAAAAACTACACCATGAAGACAAATGAACTCTGCAAAAGAAAGTTATTGAAAACCACAAGTAAGGAAATGGATACAAAAATATTTCCAAGTCTCTGAATATTTCTTGGAGTACAGTTAAGTCAATCATCAATAAATCTGACTGGAACAGGCTGCCCTCTAAAACTGAGTGACCGTGCAAGAAGGAGACTAGTGAGGGAGGCAACCAAGAGACCTATGGCAACTGCGGAGGAGTTATAAGCTTCAGTGGCTGAGGTGGGAGAGCCTGCATGTACAACAACTGTTGCCTGGGCGCTACACCAGTCGCAGCTGTATGGAAGAACTGTAAAAAGAAAGCTACTATTGAGAAAAAAACTCACATTAAATCTCAGCTAGTGTTTGTCAAAAGGCATGTAGGAGACTCTGAAGTCAGCTGGAAGAAGGTTCTATAGTCTGATGACACCAAAATTGAGCTTTTTGGCAATCACACTAAATTCTATAAGCCAAGAACTGCATGTCATCAAAAACATACTATCCCTACTGTGAAGCATGGTGCTGGCTACATTATGCTGTTGGGATTCTTCACTGCAGTAGGCCCTGGAAGGCTTGTGAATGTAGAGGGTAAAATTAATGCAACAAAATACAGGGAAATCCCGGAGGAAATCCTGATGCAGTCTGTGAGGGATCTGCAACTTGGAAGAAGATTTTTTTTTCCATCAAGATGATGACTCCCAGCATAAAGCCAAAGCTATAGAAGAATGGCTTAAAAAGAACACAGTTAATGTCCCGGAGTGGCTAAGTCAGAGTCCAGGCTTCAATCCAGTTGAGAATTTGTGGCTGGACATGAAAAGGGCTGTTCACTCACGATCCTCATGCAACCTGATAGGGCTTGAGCAGATTTGTGAAGAAAAATGGGGAAGGGGGGAAAATTGCAGTGTCCAAATATGCAAAGCAGATAGAGACCTATGCTCACATATTCAAGGCTGTAATTTCTGCCTACCAAATTTTGACTGGGGGGAGGGTGAATATTTATGCAATATATTGCACTTTATATTTGTAATTAGACCACTTTGTAGAGATCTGTTTACACTTTGACGCAAAAAGGTCTGTGGTCTGTGGATCAGTATCAAAAAAGACAAATTCAATCCACTGTGATTCAGTGTTGTAAAGCAATAAAACATGAAAAATTCCAAGGGGGTGAATACTTTTCTGGGAGCCTCTTCTCAAAGTGTCTCCATTATGATGCCTGCTTGTGTGCTGAATATCACCGGCTTAATGCCTCCCAGTGACTTTAATCACACTCACAACAGATAGCATAAGGGAAAATGAATTACAAATGATTGAAATGGGGACTTGGCTGAAAAAGGCTGTGCCATTAGATTGAATGATGTAATATTAAAACAGTAAATGCCGACATTCTAAAGATGCTTCAGTAAGCCAAGTGGCAGTTTGGGAATAGAAATGATAATGATTTGGTACAAGATTATCTGTCAGAAATGGGGATGTGAAAGCAGCGTAGTTTTACAATGCAGAGAGAATGGTGTGAAATCTTATTTCATGAGAACGAAAAATGTGATGACAAACAAACAGTAACAGGCAAATAAGGAAATATTTCAGGATACTCAAGCAAGCCACACTCATTGTGAAATAGTTTTCTAAAGAAATTAAGATGCTCTTATGTCATTAGCATGATGGATGATGGTAAGCCTGAGAATGAAAAGTATTTTAGGAAAGAGCAAAAGATAACTACAATAGAGGAACTAATATATGAGTATAATTCACCAGAAATATGAAATATCTATCATCAACAACTCGCACCAGCCAGGACATGGTCTCCTCCTGTTGCTACCATCAGGAACGGGGTACAGAAGCGTCGGGATCTGCGCCACCAGGTTCAGGAATAGTTATTACCTTCATGCTCTTGAACCAGAGGAGATAACTTCACTCAGCTTCACTCGCCACATCTCGGAACTTATGGACCTACAACTTATGGACTCGCTTTCAAAGACTCTTGATCTCACGTCCGATATTTGTTAACATTATTATTATACTTGCAGCTTGTTATCTTTTCTACATGTTGTGTTGGCGCGTGGCCTAGTGGACAAGGCATCGGACTAGTGATCTGAAGGTCACTGGTTCGAGCCTCAGCTGAGGCAGCGTGTTTGTGTCCTTGAGCAAGGCACTTAACAACACATTGCTCTGCGACGACACTGGTGCCAAGCTGCATGGGTCCTAGTGCCCTTCCCTTGGACATCGGTGGCGTGGAGAGGGGAAGGCCTGCAGCTTGGGCAACTCCAGTCTCCCATGCAACCCTGCCCAGGCCTGCGCCCTGGAAACTTTCCAAGGTGTACATCCATGGTCTCTCGAGACTAACGGATGCCTATATAAAAAATATCTTTTCTACGTTAATTGTCTGCTCCTTCCATTGGGTGCAGTCTTTCATTGATTCTATTGTGTTTCTTGGACTTACTGTGAATGCCCACAAGAAAACAAATCTCAGGTTGTATATAATGATATATATGTATTGATTATAAATATACTAGGAACTTTGAAAACAGATTATAAGAGCTACAAGTGTGTAATATTTATGAAAATAGAACAAAAGTAAATATGGACTTATACTCACGTCTTAATAAGCTGGTAAGGAAGGCGGGCTCTGTCGTGGGCACAGAACTGGAGAGTATGACATCGGTGGCAGAGCGGAGGGCGCTGAGTAGGCTACGGTCAAACATGGAAAACCCTGAACATCCTCTGCACAGCACCATCCAGAGACAGAGAAGCAGCTTCAGCGGCAGGTTGCTGTCAATGCAATGCTCCTCAGACAGGATGAAGAGATCATTACTCCCCAACGCCATTCGGCTCTACAATTCAACCACTAGGGGCAAGACATGTTAAAGTGCCGGGGTTAGGACTGAGCTTAAGTTACCACTCAATGAACTTTAGTAAACTATTTAAGAACTTTTTAAAAGCTATTTATTAATGCTTTTTGGGAGGGTGATTTTAGATGCATATATTTATACTGAGTTAAATACTGTATGTAATTAGTTTTGCTACAATAAGTGTATAGGACACTGGAAAAATGTTGAATTTCCCCTTGGGAATGAATAAAGTATCTATCTATCTATCTATCTATCTATCTAAAGAAGTTGTGCAAATATTACAACATGTATTTGAAAGAACATAGATTGGTGGTTAACTGATAGGATTAAAATGCGATGGATGAAGTATCATGCAGGAAGTATAAATTTTTTTCTAATTCTGTAGGAAGAATAGAAGAACAATATTATTTAACTGGAATAAAACTGTGAACTTTGTTGCTCAGAGAAGTCATAGTGTGTGGAAGCGGGCTCATGCCATCCAAGATGACCATCCAAGCTAGTCCAAATTGCCTGCATTTGGAAAGCTGAGGAGCTCAGAAAGTTAACATGCAGGTAACTGCAAAAGCAAAGAGATGGGGAATACTACACGAAGATGAATCGAAGGGTACGAAAATCTTGCTGCGTCTATGTAGAGTTCACCAAAAGTCTTGAATGTCTACCGTCTAGAGGCCCTGACCTCACGTATCGTGAAGACCCTGGAGAGGCTGGTCCTGGCTCACCTCTGACCCCTGGTCAGATCAGCCCTCAATCCCCTGCAGTTTGCCTACCAGGAGCACATTGGGGTCAACTATGCTGTTATCTACCTGCTGAACAGAGCCATTTGGATAATCAGGGCAGCACGGTGAGGATCATGGTTTTTGATTTCTCAACTTCCTTCAATAACGTACTGATGCACCATCACTAACTCTCAGAGACGGGAAGTGAACGATTGGCTTTTATTAGCAGCATAAGGGAGCACGACATCTCGGAGACTGAGGGGGGAGCAGTGCCCCATTCGCCCTTATACAGGGGTCTGTGGGAGGAGCCACAGGAGCAGTCAGCGGGGGGGGCGCGTCCAGACAGGTATACATAGTTCACCACATTCACTCCCCCTTTGTTTTAAAAGAGAGTCCCCATGGGGCGAAGTTTCTTACAAGTATATTTACAGGTTAAGTCTATCAGGCGGTCGAGTCTGTCGCTGTGATCTACGTAGCACTGGTGGTGATTGCACCGGTGATGGAGGTTGTGCTGGCTCCGGCCTGACTTGAGGTGCCAGCCCGTTAGGCATCAGTAATCCCTCATGCTTGTGCCAGGCGCCCGGTATGGGAGTGTCGTGAGGAGTCTGTGTAGGGCTTGGTGTGCGTGGTGTCTCGTGGGTATATACATCAGTGGGTACGGGGTTCATAGTCACCGTGAAGTGTTCAGGGTAGGGGTCTGGTGCTTCTGCGGGCACCAGGTCATGGACAGAGACCGTGTCCTCCCGCCCATCAGGTAAGACCATGTAGGCATACTGGGGGTTCGCATGAAGTAGGTGAACCCTCTCGACCAGCGGGGAGTATTTATTGCTCTTCGCATGTTTCTGGAGCAGCACTGGCCCTGGGGATGTCAGCCAAGCCAGTGGGGTGGTCCCAGTGGCAGACTTCCTGGGAAAAGAAAAGAGTCGCTCATGAGGGGTGGCATTGGTGGACGTGCATAACAGGGAGCGGATGGAGTGGAGCGCCTTGGGGAGGACCTCCTGCCAGTGAGAGACTGGCAATCCCTTTGACTTAAGGGCTAAAAGTGTGGCCTTCCACACTGTGGCATTCTCCCTCTCCACCTGTCCATTTCCCCGGGGATTATAGTTCGTGGTCCGACTAGTAGCAATACCACTAGCCAGCAGGTACTGGCGCAGCTCGTCACTCATAAAGAAGGACTCTCTATCACTGTGGATACAGCAGGGATACCCGAACAGAGTGAAGAGCTGGCGCAGGGCTTTTATGACGGACGTGGCAGTGGTATCGGGGCAGGGGATGGCAAAGGGGAACCGTGAGTACTTGTCGATTATGTTGAGAAAGTACACATTGTGGTCGGTGGAGGGAAGGGGGCCCTTAAAGTCGACACTCAGTCGCTCAAAGGGGCAGGTGGCCTTGATAAGTTGTGCCTTTGCTGGACGGTAGAAGTGCGGTTTGCACTCAGTGCAGACTTGGTAGTCCCTGGTCATCGTCCTGATGTCCTCAAGGGAGTAAGGCAGGTTCTGGGCTTTCATGAAATGATAAGGCCAGGTGATCCCCAGGTGGCGAAGATCTGCATGGAGGGCGTATAGCCAGTCGAGCTGTGCGCTGGCACATGCTCCCGGGGATAGGGCATCAGGGGGTTTATTGAGCCTTCCAGGCCGGTACAGGATGTCATAGTTGTAGGTGGAGAGTTCTATTCTCCACCTCAAAATTTTATCATTTTTGATTTTGCCCCACTGTTGGTTGCTAAACATGAACGCAACTGAGCGCTGGTCGGTCAGCAAGGTGAACCTTTTGCCGGTGAGATAGTGCCTCCAGTGCCTAATAGCTTCCACTATGGCCTAGGCTTCTTTCTCCACCGCGGAGTGCCGAATTTCAGGGCCTTGAAGGGTACGAGAAAAGAATGCTACCGGCCTTCCTGCCTGATTGAGGGTAGCAGTCAGCGCAAAGTCGGAGGCGTCACTCTCTACTTGGAAGGGAATGGTCTCGTCCACCATATGCATCATTGCTTTGGCAATGTCCCCTTTAATGCGGCTGAAGGCTGTGCGGGCCTTGGCTGAGAGGGGAAATGCGGTGGACTTGACCAGGGGGTGGGCCTTGTCTGCGTAGTGAGGGACCCATTGGGCGTAATAGGAAAAGCCCAGGCACTGTTTGAGGGCTCTGAGGGTGGTGGGAAGAGGGAGTTCCAAAGGGGGTGCATATGGTCGGTGCCAGGGCCAATGACCCCGTTCTCCACGACATACCCAAGGATAGCAAGTCAGGTGGTTCCAAACACATACTTGTCCCTGTTAGAGGTAAGGTTAAGAGCTTTGGCCGCTTGGAAAAATCGTTGGAGGTTAGTGTTGTGATCCTGCCAGTCGTGACCGCAGATGGTGATGTTATCCAGATAGGGAAATGTGGCCTTCAGTTGGCACTGGTCCACCATCCGGTCCATTTCCCTCTGGAAGGCAGAGACACCATTCGTGACACCGAAGGGGACGCGCAGGAAGTGATAGAGCCTGCCGCCCGCCTCGAAGGCGGTGTAGGGGCGGTCCTCTGGGCGGATGGGGAGCTGATGGTAAGCGGATTTCAGGTCTGTGGTTGAGTACACCTTGTACTGAGCTATCTGATTGACCATATCCACGATGCGGGGTAGGGGGTACACGTCAAGCTGCGGGAACCTATTGATGGTCTGTCTATAGTCCACGACCATCCTATTTTTATGCTCGGTCCGAACAACGACAACCTGGGCCCTCCAAGGACTTGTGCTTGGCTCAATGATCCCCTCCCTGAGTAGCCGCTGCATCTCCGACTGAATGAAGGCCCTGTCCCCCGCGCTGTACCTCCTGCTTTTAGTTGCCACAGGTTTACAGTCAGGGGTCAGGTTGGCGAACAGCGGTGGGGGAGGGATCTTGAGGGTGGAGAGGCTGCAAGTGGTGTCAGTAGCGCGGCTGTTGGCATGGTGTTGGGTGGGATATGCGGGTCGGTGTGTGTGTGTGGTCAGTAGCAGGGTATATGATGAAATCCCACAGGACTGAGGATTTTTGACAGTGATTGGTGGGAGGGGCCCATCATACTCCATTGTCACACTTTTCAGGTGATGACCATTAACGCAAAGTCCCAATATTCTGTGCCCTGCACCACCAGTGTCGCTAAACAACCCCCCCGGATGTCTGTGGAATGCGATCCAGAAGCCATGGTGACCCTCTGGCTTACCAGCCGTGTCACGAGTCCGCAGCGTTGCACCGTATCCGGGTGAATAAAACTCTCAGTGCTGCCCGTGTCAAACAGGCAGCTAGTCCTGTGCCCCTCCACCAGGATGTCCATCATTGACCTTGCAAGCTGGTGTAGAGCGCTTTGGCTGAGGGTCACGGAGGCCAGAGTTGAATCGCCGTCTTGGTGCCCGGTAAGCACCTGTGGGTTGGAGGCGGGGTGTATTGGCGCCGACAAAGATGGCCGCCCCCATGCCCCGCACACGGCGGGCAGGCAAGATGGCGGCGACCAAGATAGCGACCCCCATGCCTCACACGTGGCGCTGCTCGACCCCGCTCGTGGTTTGGATTTACAGGCCTTGGCGAAGTGGCTCTTCTTGCCGCAGCTGGAGCAGGTAGCTTCTCGGGCTGGGCAACATTTTCTGGGGTGCTTTTCGAGTCCGCAGAAGTAACACTGTGCGGACTTGTGACTGGCTGCAGCTGTGGTCGACTCGCCAGTGGGTTGCGGGGACTTCACAGACTTGCGACTGGCAGCAGCCGAGGTCGATTCACCGGCAGGTTGCGGGGTCTGCGGCATCTATGGGGCCGGTGGGAGATCGCGTGCCTGGACAGCGTCAGCGTTGTGCAGAGTGACCTCCAGCGTGTCGGCCAGTTTGATCACCAAACGTAAGGTAAGATCGGCGTGTTCCAGTGGCCGCTGGCGCACGTAAACTGATCTGATCCCCGTAATGAAGACGTCTCTTACTAGCAGCTCCGCATGCTGTTCCGCCATCAGTCCCCTGCAGTTGCAGGCCCGCATGAGTGTCTGTAGGGCCTGGACAAACTCAGCGCTCGACTCTCTGGCCCGCTGCCGCCGTGTCACTAAGCGATGTCTTGTGTAGACGATGTTCACCGGCCACTGGTATTGTCTTTTGAGGGCATCCATCGCACCCTGGTAGTCCGTTTGGTCTCTGATCATGGAGTAGACCCTTGCACTGACTCTGGAGAGGAGAACCCTGTGCATCGTGGCAGGGTCAGTCACATGAATCTCCTCCAGGTACGATTCGAAGCATACTAGCCAGAGTTCGAAAGTGTCACCGGCTTCCTGGGATTGTGGGTCGAGATCTAATCTGTCGGGTCATAAAATGCTCTCCATGTTTTAAAATTGCTGCCAATAAAATTGATGCACCATCAATAACTCTTGGAGACTGGAAGTGAACGATAGGCTTTCATTAGCAGCAAAAGGGAGCACGACATGTCGAAGACTGAGGGAGGAGCAGTGCCTCCAATCGCCTTTATACAGGGGTCTGTGGGAGGAGCCACAGGAGCAGTCAGCAGAGGGGCGTGTCTACATAAACTATCTATACATAGTTTACCACACATACAGCCTCCATTGCTGGGGGGAAAGCTCCATTCAATGTAGGATGGCACTTCCATTGTATTCTGGATAATGAGCTATCCGACTGGCAGACCACAGTTTGTGTAACTTCAGGGCTGTGTGTCAGACTTGGCTATAAGCAGCACTGGGGCCCCACAGGGGACTGTATTGGCTCCCTTCCTGTTTACCCTGTATACCTTGGATTTTAGATATAACACTGAGTCTTGTCATTCGCAGAAATTCTCTGATGACTCAGCAATAGTTGGGTGTGTAAAAGGAGGAAGGGAAGATGAACAGAGGGCCCTGGTGGAGGACTTGGTCAAATGATGCAAGCTGAATCATCTGCAGCTCAACATCAGTAAGACAAAGGAGATGGTGATGGATTTTAGGAAGACTAAGCCTGCACTGCTCCCAGTTACTATTGATGGTGAGGATGTGGATGTGGTGAGGATCTACAAGTAGCTGGAGGTGCACCTGGATGGCAGACTTCAGTGGAAGGCCAAGACAGAGGCTGTGTATAAGAAGGGCCAGAGTCACCTCTATTTCCTAAGGAGTCTGAGGACCTTTGGAGTGTGCAGGCCTCTCCTTCACATGTTCCACCAGTCTGTCGTCGTCAGCTCAATCTTCTATGCGGTGGTGTGCTGGGGCAATGGCATCAACATGGGTGATGCCAACAGGCTCAATAAGCTGATTAGAAAGGCTGGCTCTGTTATAGGAGTCAAACTGGACACACTGGAGGCTGTGGTAGAACAAAGGACCCTCCAGAAAATCCTGGTAATTCTGGACAATGTTTCTCACCCTCTGCATGCCACTTTGGCTGAACAGTGGACCACTCCTAGTAATAGACTGAGAGAACTGTGCTGCTCCAAAGAGCACTGTATGAGGTCATTGTTACCCTCAGCCATCAGGCTCTATAATGAGTCAACCCATAGCCGGGGAAGTGATCACCCCTTGTCCTCCTACTCACTGTTAGTGGTAACTTATTTTTTATTCTTTGTACTTCTCTTCTAATATTTATATCTGTGCACTTGTAATGCTACTGTGACACTGTAATTTCCTTTGGGGTCAATTGAGTGTCTATTCATCCATCTATAGAGATTTGATGAGATCATATCTGCTATAGTGCATGCAGTAGTGTCCCCTTTGAAGGACGGACAGAGATCTTGGAAGAAATGCAGTGTACTAGACCGATTCTTGCTAAAGAGGATTGCCTTATGAGGAAGGATTGAGCATATTGGGTAGAGCTCTCAGTGGTAGGTACACATTTCTGAGGGAAGTAGAAACCCAGATATGGCAGGAAACGTTTAACAGGTTAGAGAGTATTTTTAGAAAGAGAAATTGTGTTTCAGGCCAAAGACTTCACTTTCATGAAGGGACTTCAGCTTGAAATTTTAACAACTTCTCTTACCACAAATGTTATCTGATCCACTGATCAATTCTAGCATTTTCTGTTTCCACGTAAGATTAGCTTCTCTTTACTTCCAAGATTTTTATGGAGTTTGCCAAGATACATGCTATGAAAGTATTTCCCCCACAGTCTGTGGGTTGAAAATAAGCGGCCCCAAGTCAGTAAACTCTAAAGTTCCCAAATGGCATGCATGGTTATGTAGCATCTGGGCAGTAGCGGCCACCTGGACTCTGGCTGCAAACTTCAGTTGTGCCTGAGACCCAAGACCTTGGTCAGGGATCAACCACTTTGCTGGGTCTGGAGTCACATCTTGGACAAGCTGGACAAGGCACAAACACCTGAGAATTGCTGAGCTGCGAACAGCTATTGACTAGCATGAATAAGCCCGTAATGTAGAAGTAGAAAGTTGGTGAGCCTATGGAAATGAAAGGGAAGACTAACATTTGGGAAGTCCCTATGTTCCAAAAAAAAGGGATTGCATAAACATGACCTTTCTACATACATAAGTTGGGCTGTTTTTTTTTTATGTCATTACAGTAAATATTCTTACAGTGGATATAGTTTACTAAATATGTACAATTGATACTGGGTAGAGTAATCATATCAGATTATGACACAGATATACAATGAAAATAACTTGTTTGGAAATGTACAGTACCCATAGGTTAAATATAGTTTATACCATATAAGGAGTATAAGGATTCATATGCAATACTGTGATAAAGGATTGCATTTATAAGACCATAAGAATATAATAAATAGGAGCAGAATTAGGCCATTTGGCCCATCGAGTCTGTTCTGCTGTTCCATTGTGAATGATTTATTAACACTCTCAACCCCATTCTCCTTCCTTCTCCCCATAACCATTGGCACCCTGACTAAACAAGAACCTATCAACCTCCGCTTCACATGTACTCAATGACTTGACCACCACAGCTGTCTGTGGCAATGAATTCCACAAATTCATCACCCTCTGGCTAAAGAAATTCCTTTTCATCTCTCTTCTAAACGGACGTCCCCTGTGCCTTCCGGTCCTAGATTCACCCAATACAGGAAACATCCTTTCCGGTAATACTCTACCTAGGTCGTTAAATATTTGATATGTTTCAATGCGATCCCTCCTCATTATTCTAAATTCCAGTGAATACAGGCCTGGAGCTATCAGGCACATTTCATAAACTAACCATTTCATTCCCAGAATCATTTTTGTGACCATCCTCTGGACTCTCCAATGCCTGCACATCTTTTCTTTGAAAAACTGCTCATGAGATTTCAAATGCAGTCTGAACAATGCCTTATGAAACTATAGCGTTATAACTTTGCTCGTATAGCCTAGTCCTCACAAAATGAACACAAATATTACATTTGCCTTTGATACCGTAGACTCAACCTGCAAGTTAACCTTTAGACAACCCTGCACAAGGACTCCCAAGTCCCTTTGTACTTCTGAATTTTGAATCTTCTTCCCATTTAGGTTTATATCTTTATTCCCTCTGGGATACGTACATATCCACACACTTTCCCACACTATGTTCCATCTGCCACTTCTTCTCCCATTATCGCAATCTAAGTTCTTCTGCAGACTCTCTGCTTCCTTGACACCATCTGCTCCTCCACCTATCTTCGTATCATCTGCAAACTTGGCCACTAAGCTGTTAATTCCATCTTCCAAATCATTGACATATAACATAGAAAGAAGTGGTCCTAACTCAAAGGTGGTATGGTAGTGACATGGTTAGCCCAAAACTTTACAGTACAGGCGACCTGGGTTCAATTCCTGCCGCTGCCTGTAAGGAGTTAGTACATTCTCCCCATGGCCACATTCTCCACAGTCCAATGACGTACTGGTCGGTAGGTTAATTAATCATTCTATATTGTCCTCTGATTTAGGCTAGGATTAAATCAGGGGTTGCTGGGTGGTGCGACTCGAAGGGGCAGAAGAGCCAATTCTATGCTGTATCGTAATAAGATAAATAAGCAAATAAAAAACATGAACAGGAGCAGTCCCAATGCCAACTCCTGTGGAATATCACTAGCTACTGGCACGGCTTCATTTATTCCTACTCTGCCTCCTGCCAATCAGCCAATGTTCTATCCATGCTATATCTTTCCTGTAATACCAAAGGCTCTTGCTAATTAGCTTCACGTGTGGCACCTTGTCAAAGGTCTTCTGAAAACCCAAATAAACACCATCCACCGACTCTCCCTTGTCTATCCTGTCTGTTATTTCCTCAAAGAATTCCAATAGATTCATCAGGCAAAAATTCCCTTTAAAAAAGCATGACGACTTTGGCCTATTTTGTCGTGTACCTCCAAGTACCCCAAAACCCCATCCTTGATTATGGATTCAAGCATCTTCCCAACCGCCGAAGTCAGGCTAACTGGCCTGTAATTTTCTTTCTTCTTCCTCCCCCCAATCTTAAAGTGTGGAGTGATGTTTGCAATTTTCCAGTCCTCTGGAACCATTATAGAATCGAGTGATTCTTGAAAGATCATTACTAATGCCTCCACAAGGCTACCTCCTTCAGAAATCTGGGGTGTTGTCCATCTGGTCCAGGTGACTTACCAACCTTCAGACATTTCAGCTTCCCTAGCCTTCTCCTTCGTAATACAACTACACTCACATCTGCCCCTGACACTCTTAAATTCCTGGCATACCTTGTGTCTTCCACAGTGAGCCTGGTGCAAAATACTTATTCGTTCATTTGGCATTTCTGTGTTCCTTGTTACTACCTCTCCAGGGTCATTTTTCAACTGTCCAAGATCCACTCTTGCCTCTCTTTCACTCTTTATATATCTGAAAGAACTTTTGGTATACTCTTTTATATTACCTTCATATTTCATCCCTTCTCTCCTTATGGCTTTTTATTTCCCTTCCGTTGGTTTTTAAAAGCTTTCCAATCCTCTAACTTCCTACTAATTTTTGCTTTTATGCTGTCTTTAGGTTCCCTTATCAGCCACAGCTGTCTCATCCTCTCTTTAGAATATTATTGCACCTTTGGGGTGTATCTATCCTGCACCCTCTTGAGTTGCCTCCAGAAACTCTAGCCATTGCTGTTCTGGTGTCATCCCTGTTAATGTCCCCTTCCAATCAACTTCAGCCAGCTCCTCTCTTGTGCCTTTGTAATTCCCTTTACTCCACTGCAACATTCTGGCTGGTTGTGTGGTGCCGCACCAGACTTCAAGGTGAGTGGTCGTGGGTTCGAATCCAGCCAGCTCCTCGCACGCTTTCCATTCGTGCTGGGTTGAGTGTCGAGCTAGCAACTTCGTAAAAAGCAGACGAATGATAAAAAGAAATGGGAAGCCTGTGCCCAATGTGTGGAAAGGAACAACTGCTGTAATACTGATATTTATGACTTTATCTTCTCCCTTTCAAACTGCAGGGGTGAATTATATCATATTATGATCACTCCCTGCTGAGAGTTCATTTATCTTAAGCTCCCTAATTAAATCTGGCTCATTACACAACATTCAATCCAGAATTGCCTTTCCCCTCGTGGGCTCAACTGCCAGATGATTTAAAAAGCTATTTCATAGGCATTCTACAAATTCCCTCTCTTGATATCCAGCACCAACCAGATTTGCCCTATCTACCTGCATAGTGAAATCCCCCATGACTATAGCAACATTGCCCTTTTGAAACGCCTTTTCTATCTCCCCTTGTAACTTATATCCCAAATCCAGGCTACTGTTTGGAGGCCTGTATATAACTCCCTTCAGAGATTTTGCCCTTGTAGTTTCTTAACTCTACCCACAAGGATTCTACATCTTCTGATTCTATGTCTCCTCTGTCTAAGGATTTGATTTCATTTTTTACCAACCCATCCCTTCTGCCTACCTGCCTTTCCTTCTGACACATTGTGCAACCTTGGACGTTAAGCTCGCAACTGTAACCGTCTTTCAGCCATGACTCAATGATGCCCACGACATTGTACCTGCCAGTCTCTATCCATGAGATTTGCCTAACCAACAGCAACAGAAAGGAGTCTATGTGGTGTCGAGTGATTGGATGATTAGTTTGGTGGGAACAGTGTTGATGGATCAGGGATGCTGTTTACATGGAAAGAGGGAGAATAAAAAGGAAACATGTGAAAGATGCTTGGAGCTAAGGTTTGGGAAACATGATGTTGTGAAGGCAGAGGAAGCAGGGGAGGGAGGATTATGAGAAGACATTGCAAAAGCAATGTTATCTTTGTATTCCAGAATGTCCCTGAACTAATATTAATTTTAACAGAATTATTTATTTATCGAGCTGTAGCTCTTCTAGTCCTTCAAGCCGTGTTGCCCGGCAATCCCCCAGTTAACCCTCGCCTAATCACGGGACAATTTAAAATGACCAATTAACCTACCAGCTGGTACACTTTTGGAATGTTGGAGGAAACCAGAGCACCAGGAGGAAACCCACGTGGTCACGGGGAGAACATACAGACAGCAGTGGGAATTGAACCTGGGTTGCCTGTACCGTAGAGTGTCGTGCTAGTTAATAGGCTGTTGTGTTCTGCCACCTACCACATCTTATGTGGTGTAGCCAGCTGACATTGCACCCATTATAATAGACGCCTGGCAGACCTTTTGAACCCTATTGAGGAAATGAAGGGGCAGGTTGAATCTGAAGAAATAATAATATTTGACTCAAAAATAGAAAGTACTCAGCAGATCAAGCAGCACTGGTAGAGAGACAAAGTGATGACATCTTAGGTCAGTGATACACCATCAGATGAAAATTTATTTTAGTTTCTTGTATCACAGGCACTGCCTGACCTGTGGAGTTTCTCTGTGATTTTCCATTTTTATTTTGGATTTCCAGCATATGCCTGGAATGGGCTCAACTCTAGTTGCCCGGTGACTCACTGTCAAAGGTCCTAGAGAGTTTGTGGTTGAATTAATGAGTAGTAGCCCAATAAGGTGCTGGCGGTTCGGCGCTCGGGATTTTGAAACTACAGAATTAAGAGAATTGGGTAAGCATTTTCATTCTCGGAGCAAGCGCCAAAGGGAGTAGAGGGAGGGGGCGGAGAGGAAGTTGGGTCTGGTGAGAAAAGTCCAGGCGTTGGTTCCACATTGCAGCAGTGACACAGTGTCCATATAATCGCTGTTAATATGTGAGCACTGGATTGTTCTGAGAAACGACCACACATATGTCTGAACTGACATCTGCACCAGGAAGAGAGAGTTTTCTCTTTTAGAAATGCCAAGACCGATTATAGCTCCTGAACAGTAGGAACTACTCGAACATGTTATACCGGCGCAGCACAGACATGGGCGCTGCTAGTGCGGGTACGCACTGGCTCTACCAACTGAAATTTGCATTAATTTATCCACAAGCCCGTATATTCAGACTATATAGAAGTTATCTGTAGCATTTTAATTGTTCAACACCACTCAACAGAAGCAGAAGTGAACTTTTTTTTTATTTCGGTAAACGCTTTGATAAATCACACATTGGAGACTGGTCAAGTTCTGCTGTTGCTGGGCTCTCTGATCTTCCCAGATTTTCCTGAATTCCTGACAAATTGATCCCTGCTTGCCTTTGCATGCCGATGTCACATTCGCATCATGGTTATTGAGGTGGTAACTCGTGGGAATGGACTGTTTACTGCCCAGAGTTCTGCTCACTTCATGCTGTTTCAGTAATGGTGCTGCTGATTTTCCAGTTCTGGTTTTCAGTCAGATCATGTGTGTTGTTGGAACAGAATTGTGCCTGCGCACTGAGACACTTTATTTTCACTTCTTATATCATTTTCCAGCTTTGAGCAACACCATTTTCATTTAACTCTTCCAGACACCCCTCTCTGTAGTGACTAATCCCTTCCTCTCCTCTTTTCCATGGTTCCTGAAAATGTTTCATCTTGTTTATGACTCCATGTGAAATTATTTCCACTCTCTGTATCTTTCTGCTTCTTTCTCACTTGTCTTCATCTGTCTCTTGCAGTAGTCCAAAACTTTTCTAACAGTTCTACCACCCACGTCAGCCACCTATCCACCCACCTCCGCCACCTATCCACCCACCCCATACTCCACTACCTGCTCCTCCAGCAAGAGCAGACAACACATTACCACAGTTTGTACCATCTCATTGAAGAACTCTGAAGGCTGCAAAGAATCATTCAACCCTTATTTATGGTTCAATGCAGCACAACTGAAGAGCTGCTATTGTGGTCTTAGAATCAAAGTCAGAATCAGGTATAATATCACCTGCGTATGTGCTGAAATGTATGTATTAACTTTGTGGCAGCAGTACAATGCAATACATCATAATAGAGAAAAAAAACCCCAAATTACCGTAAATTAAGAAAGTAAGGAGGTGGTGTTCATGAGTTCAATGTCCATTCATAAATCGGATGGTGGAGGCAAAGAAGCCTCTATTCTTACTCAAACCTTTCCCTTGACTCCTTCCAGTATTTCGATGAATGTGTCAATGGTGCTCCCCCCACTCATATGGAACTTAAAATTGTCATTATTTTTGCTTCAAATTTCAACTATGCTCTCACCTTCTTGTGATCTATCAATAACTCTCTTTCTCTGGATTTGTGCCTCAATCTTAAAAAGAGGGGTTAATAACAATTATCTATTATAATCCCCAGTCTCCTACCCTGGCTCCTAAAAGAATCCATTATGTCAGCTCTCTTTCTCAGTCACATCTACTCAGTTGATAAGAGTTTCTACATGAGTTTCACTATGACGTCTTGCTTTTCCTAAATTGTGGCTTTCTCTCTATGCATAGATGATAGAGCCCTGGACTAGGTATCCTTATCTCCCTCACTCTATTCTAACTATTTTTTTTTTCAGGAGCACCAGTGAGGGGTTCCCGACTAGGTGCATCACCATCTAGTATGGAAATTACAAGTCATTTGACTAAAGGACCCTACAAAAGCTTGTGAAGACAGCTGAGGGAATCATTGGGGTCTCTCTTCCACTCATCCCAGGTACTTACCAGGACCTCTGTATACGCAGGGCTCTTAGCATTGTCAGTGATCCCTCCCATGCAGTCCTGTGGGCAAAAACGTCTTGTTATTGAGAGAGGCTAGACTGGTTCAAGCTGACTGAAAACATTACTAACTCCAATAACCACACGTTACAACAGTGGTGTGCAGAAGAGCATCTCTGAACACAGAACATGTCAGACCTTGAAGTGGATGGGCTTCAGCAGCAGAAGACCACACGGGGGTTCCACCCCTGTGAGCTAATAAAGTTGCCACTGACTGTATGCTCCCTTCCCCTTTTGTGATTCGTGATGAGCTGTTTTCTTCACAACTCTCCGACCTTCTCTTTCATCTCTACCACCACTCTACTTCTCGCAGTTTGAAGGAGCGGAATCAAGCAGTTTCACAGTGACTATTACTCAGACCAGAGTTTTAAAAATTTCTACAGATATCTCAGTGGTCCAGCACTCTGGCTGCAACTTCAGTACCTTACCTTACTGTACTCCACCTCACTGTAACTCTTTTGAGTGCCTTACAACTTCCTGTGCTGTATCAGCCTATGATTCTAAGGATAAATTGTTGTTGGGGAGCAACACTAAACATTTCTAATGAAGAAAAGAGCATCAAAATGCCAAAAAAAAAAACCCTAAATGGATGTGCCATTTGAATTTGGCCTGTTGTTTCTTGGGTGGTTTAAAACTCTTATAAAACAGTAGTTCCTCCAGGTCTTGTGCAGTTTCCAGCAGCCTCAGTGATTTTCTGTTATTCATCAGTTTGGAGGAGATTTCCTTCTTGTGACACGTCTTTTAAATTCCTGTCTCTGCCATTCACCATCGAAAGAATTCATTTAGAATGGTTGTACAGATGGGACTTAAGGCGATATGAGATAAACATGAGGCAGAAAGGACGAGATGGACAGAAAATGAAGAATAAAGGACTTATTCTGGCATCTTTCCCCTTCCTCCTCAGTCCTGAAGAAGGATCTCAACCCAAAGTGTTGACTGTTTATTTATTTATGTAGATGCTGCCTGACCTCCTGAGTCATTTTGTGTGTGTTGCATAGGGAAAAAGTAAACTGGTCTTCAATAAGCCAGCATGTACTCAATGGGCTGATTGGCTTGTTTTGTGCCATAATGATTCCATAATTCTAGTTTAAAGTAAGATAAATAATAGTGCTCAGCAGACTCTAAGAAATGTATTTTTTATTCAGATACTGGAACGCACAGACCAGAAAGATCTAATGCAAAGGATGTCAAGCTCAGTATCTATAAGTATCATAGCCTTCAGTGAAAATAATTTCCAGTTTCTACCTTTCTTTATGTGTTAGGGGTAGCACAGTCGTGTAGTGGTCAGCACAATGCCTTACTGTACCAGCGACCGGGGTTCAATTCCTGCCGCTGTCTGTAAACAGTTTGTACGCTCTCCTGGTGACTGTGTGGGTTTCCTCCGGGTGCTCCGGTTTTCTCCCACAGTCCAAAGACGTACCGTTTGGTAGGTTGATTGGTCTTAGTAAATTGTCCCATGATTAAACTGGGGGCTGCTCGGTGGCATGGCTTGAAGGGTCGGACAGGCCCATTCCACGCCATATCTCAATAAATAAAACAGAGCGTTTCTCAAATTCCCTGATTACATATCTAACTCCAGTTTTGTTATATCTCCTTGTCTTTGAATTGTTCATAAAGAGTTTAGTACCACCCAGGCCTCCACTTGGCCAAGGTTTTGGTTTCCTACCTCCAGTTCCTCTTTGCTCTCTTGCTTTCTCTCACGCCTTTTCTCTCTCACATGACTACTCTCCTCTCGCTCACTAGTCTCCTAGCTTACTTTCTCACACAGACTCTTCACTCGGTCTCTCTCCCTAGCTCAAATTATTCCCTCACACTCTCCCTCCATCTTTCTGTGCACCTTTTCTCTGACCTATCTCACTTGCTCTATCTCTGGTTTCCTCTCTTCTTACCCCCTTTTGCTTCCACTTTCCCTTTTCCTCTCTCTCTCCCTCTCCCTCAAAATCAAAAAATTTAAAGACATTTAAAGACAACAGACATAACAGTGCAGTTTTGGTGAGATGGTTAACCTTCAACAAAGTGTGACAGGAAGGGAATGGTAAGAGTACAGCCTTGTATAAAGTGTTAAAATTAAAGGCTTCTCTGTCTGAAAGCACTAAGTATTCTTAAGACATTAATGGTAGCACAAATAACAAAAATGCTTATAATTTACAAAACATTGTAGAGAATTGATTACAAGGCAACCTGAAATGGAACAGAATATATCAATATCCTTGTAAAATTAGTCAGCTCCAACATGGGCATTAGCCTCTGTGGTATCCAAGACATCTCCAAGGAGCGATGCCTCAAAAAGGTGGTATCTATCGTTAAGGACATGCCCTCTTTTCAGTGCTACCAAGAGGAAGGAGGTACAGGAGCCTGAAGGCACACTCAGTGATTCAGGAACAGCTTCTTCCCCTCTGCCATCTGATTTCTGAATGGACATTGAACCCATGAACACTACCTCACTACCTTTTTTTTTAATTTCTTATTTTTTGTGCTATTTATTTGACTGTTTAATATAATTACCATAATACAGTTTTCTTGTTCTCTCTATTATCTTATATTGCATTGTACTGCTGCCGCAAAGTTAACAAATTCCACAACATGAGCCAGTGATACAAATCCTGATTCTGATGTTTTGGAAAGGAGAAGGTGCGCTAATAGAGAATGACGTTAGGAGCTAGTGAGGAGATATCCTTGCTCAGAAAAAGAACTAATATTCTGGTCTAGGTTTGTTTATTCCCCCAAGCCATCAGACTCCTCATTACTCAGAGTTCAGACTGACATCCACATCATTTATTATTATATTGTAATTTGTCCTCTACGGTGCCTATTGCCTTGTTTATATAATTATTGTACTGCCCTGCACTGTTTTGTGCACTTTGTAGTCCTGTAGTCTCTGTGGTCTAATGCAGTTTTTTATGTTGTTTTATGTAGTCTAGTGTAGCCTTGTGCTGTCTAGTGTAGTTTTGTGTTGTTTCATGTCGCACCAGGGTCCTGGAGGAACGTCGTTTCATTTTTACTGTGTACTGTACCAGCAGTTTATAGCCGAAGTGACAATAAACTTGACTTATTGAGCTATTGCACGGAACAAGCCCTTCAGACCTTTGAAACCGCGCCACTCAACAAGCCCTAATCACAGGACAATTTGCAATGACCAAATAACCATGATCAATAATGGTATGTCTTTGGACTGTAGGAGGAAACCCGAGCACCCGGAGGAAACCCACATGGTTGTGGGGAGAACGTACAAACTCCTTACTGGCAGTGGTGGGAATTGAACCTGGTCCACCTGTACTGTAAAGCATTGTGCTGACCATGCTGCCCCAGTAAAAGAGCTTCATTAAGTAGAGGATTACCATCAATATCACAAGATAGGTCATGACATTGCAGTGTCATACCCCTGTATGATGACAACACTCAGCACTTTAAACCCTTCATTCCTCCTAGGTCAAGGGTTCCCAACAATTTTTATGCCATGGACCAATAATACCATTAAACAAGGGGTCTATGGATGGCAGGTTGGGACCCCCTGCTCTATAGAAACTGTTTATCTGACATTCAGTATTCTGAGAAAATATTTCCTCCAACAAAACTTCCAGAAAACTGCAGGTACCAACTTCAGTCTCTGTGACAAATACCGTCCCCTGGCCACGACACTTCCTCTTTCTGGCAAATGCCTGAAACTGAACCAGACTGTCAAAAACTCTGACAGCAATTTTCATTCTAAGTCAAACTTTAGACATATCCATGCATAATTTTTTCTACTTCTACTTTTATAATTGTCCGAATATGTTGCATTTCAGGTTTTCTGCTGCAGAAACCCTAATCGCTCCACGAGGACCACAACCTTGTCATGGTTTGGAGGTTTCCATGCCTCAATGAGCTGGAGAGCTTCTTTATTCTGGGTCACCCATGACAAACAGGTCAAAGGGTAGAGATCAGACTAAGATTGGTCCATCAGTCCTCCAGGATTGGTGGGGGGGGGGGGTGGTTCAGCTCTGGGCTATCAACCCTGACTGGTAAAACAAAGTTGTTACGGGAACAGCAACTCTACATCGGAGTGCGACGGTATTCCTGAGTCTCCACCCGGGACTCGCATGACTGACAGGAGTGAAAACCGAAAGGAAGCTACTGACATGGAGCACGGAACATCGGGAATGGGGGGGGGGGGGGGGTTAGCTACCATGGGCTGCGAGTCCAGAGATCTGAGCCCTGGGGCCGACTCTCCGGGCACAGAGCTCGGAAAAAGTGACGCACCAGACTTTTAACATCGTAAGTCAGCGAGTTGTTTGTTACGCCTCCTCTCTCACTGTGAAATGAGGCACCCCTTTTCCCTTCATTAGGAAGAGACAGAGAGAGAGAGCGAGAGAGCCTGTGGTATGTCGAATACTGGGTGAATGAGTAGTCTTTGGGGTACTGCAAGTCTGTGTCTTTATTGATACACTGCTGCACGCTTGAGGGCTTGGTGTGGGGGTGCTGTTGCTTTTTCGCTGGCCGGTGGTAGTGGGGGGGTCGTTGCTTTGCTGCTGTTAGTGCCTGGGAGGGGGGGAGCTGGGGGGGGGGCTTTGGGGTTCTAACATGTAACTGTCATTCATTCTTTGGGACACTCCTCTGTTTTCGTGGATGGTTGCGAAGGAAAAGAATTTCAGGATGTATACTGTATACGTTTCTCTGACATTAAATGTACCTATTGATTGAAGATGATGAAGGAAGCCCTGAACACCGCCAGAGATGGAGGGCCTTCATTGCTGCCCTAAATGGCAGTTGTGTAACAGGCGGTAAATAAGTAATTCTAGTCCACTCTATTGATAACCGGATGAATGTCGGTGATATCATAGGATGGTATCGCGGTTCTGCATTTACAGATCAGACTACTGTGCTTCCAGATTGTGGGCTTGTTTAGACTTACTGCTTTTATCTTCTGTTTTTTTATCGCCTGCCCTTTTTCCATTTTGTTGTGTTGGGGGGTGTTTGGGGCTTGATGTTCTGATGTGTTCTGGTGGTTTTTGTGCTGGGGAGGGTTTTTTGGGGTGGTTGATGTTCCTGTTCTGTTTGGTGCGGAGGAACAGGGCTTTGGGGGTGGGTTGATGATTAGGATGTTGTTCCTTTTTGTATGGGGATGTGGGTTTGATTTTCTGTCGGAACAACTTTCATGTTCTTTCTCTGCTTTGTAGCTACCTGGAGGAGTCAAATTGCAGATTTGTATGTTGATAATAAATGAATCTTTGAACTTAACTGATCTAGCCTTAGGTGGCCTTATTAAGTCTACTTCCCACAAACTTGAGGGAATCTGAAACTGTGCTGTTCCAATTACCATTCCCTACTGGGCTTTCCCACCTACACCGTTCTTATACAAGCAATACCTCAACTTTAATATGCTTTCCATTGTTTTCAAACCCTCTCCAGATTCACGTCTTCCTCGTACTACCACTTTATCTGATTTTATAACCTTCCTAATTCTCTGAACTGCTGCCATTCTGGCCTCTTGCCTGTTTGAACACATAATCCCTCCAGTTCTGGTGGCTGTGCTTTCAGTTTCTGGTTTCAAGTTCTGGAATTCCCTGTCTAAGTCTCACTGTCCCTTCATATTGCTTTCATCCAATGATGCTCTGTGCAATCTAAGTGTTAGAGCAAACATTTGCTCTTCTCTCAAGAGACTCAATGTAATTTTAAAAACATTTACAGAACTCAATATGAAGCACTTTGCTGTATTAAAGGTGACATATAACTTTTTTATTAAATGCATCTTCTCTGAAGATAGGTGAGATATTCCTTCTTTAAACATACTACTGCTGAGAAATGGATGCTTAATGCCTATGATATGGAAGGAAAGCACGGTGACATCAGGTTTACACCATTCAAAGGTTCATTTATTATCAAAGTATGCATCTCTGAAATTCTTCTTCTCCAGATAGCCACAAAACCGAGAAAGAAAAGACCGGCAGCAGATCATCAACTCCCAAATCCGTCCTCCCCGCACAAAAAAAGTGTGAAAGACTGGGAGAAAAACACAGAATATAAAAAATTATAAGACTGGAAAACAATGTTTCTAGTCCAGGTCCATATACAAAGTGAGAAAAACTTGGCAGCATTCTCTGGGCACAGCAGCAGGTTCTCTACTCTCCGGCAGCAGAGCGATCCCACCAGCAATCAAAAGGCAGGCAGCCACTCTCACCTTCTGCACTCGCCTCGGCATTTCCATCTCCCCCCTCGCTTTAATCGGCAAACAATGGAAACTTTATTTGTCGAAATGGAGCCACACATCGACTTGTGCCCTGTCCTGCAGTCTTCTCACTGTGAGGTTCGTTCACGTTGCCTCTGCCCCCTGGAATCTTCCTGGACACGGCAGAGAGCTGAAACAGTCAAACAATCTCCAAACTGCACACCACAGGCTCCAGTATTTCCAGAATCCCGTTCAAGATGTAAGCAACTTAAAAGAAGTGAAATATATGGTTTCCTGATCTATCCCGAAGATGCTGACAGAAGGAACATTATAAGCAGGCGTCATCTTGACAAGCAGTGTCATGTCCTTTGAGGTAATAGAACAGCTTCTACCAGGAAAGGCTGAGGAAGCTTGATCCAAACACAGAGCAGCTGCAATGATTATGCAATAGACAATAACTTTTAGATTGCAAAACTACAAGCCAAGAGGGGCCACTAAACAGGAGAGGACAGGATCAGAATCAGTGGCTTATGTTGTGAAATTTGTTGTTATGCAGCAGCAGTACAGTGCGATACATTGAAAACTGTAAGTTACAGAAAGGAGTGTGTGTATATTTATATATATACATACACACTTCTTACTTTATATTACAGTTTTTAATATATTATTTTCTAATTAAATTTAATAAGTAGCTCGAAAGGAGAGTAAAAAAGAAATAAGTAGTGAGGTAGTGTTCATGGGCTCAAGGTCCATTCGGAAATTGGATGGTAGAGGGGAAGAAGCTGTTCCTGAATCAGACTGTGTGCCTTCTGGCTCCTGTACCTCCTGCCTGATGGTAGCAATGAGCAATGTCCTGGGTAATGGGGGTCCTTAATGATGGACGCCACCATTCTGAGGCATCGCTCCTTGAAGATGTTCTGGATAATGGAGAGGATAGTGCCCATGATGGAGTTAACTGAGTTTACAACTCTCTGCAGTGTATTTCGATCCTGCAACGGAAACTAAATGCAACAGAGAACAGGGGCAGCTTTAGGCAGGGTGATTAAAAGGTACGAGGAACTAGCTGAGGCTGACTGGTTTGCTGAGTGAACAAGGATGGTGGATGGGAACAGGGGTTAAACAGGCTTCAGGTGATGAATCTGGAATGAGCAGCAGATAAATCCAATTAGCTGAGTGGACACAGAAGTCCCTGCATGTGCAGGCCTGACAGGAAGACCACCTCATCCTCCTACAGCCAGCCCCTGATAGCCCCGGGCCATCCAGGGTGGAACGCATCAATGAGCGATGGATCCAAGATGTAACTGGGATGGCTCCTGAGACCTCAGGGCCGTGCTCTTCCCGGTAATCGGGTACTGCACACCCTGTCTGCAGCAATGCAACTCATGGGAGTCAATGCGCAGGAGCATATCTCAGGGGGGACAGCCAGACAAGCCCCCCATGCCTGTTTAGTCTGGTTGGATGCCGTTGGCAGTAGGTGAGGTGGGTGGCTAGGATGGCTCTCCAGCACCTCTTCCATGCATGCCGGCGTCGGTGAATCAGGGTCCTGGTGGACAGGACCTCCACTGTTGGCTCTCCATGGGGAACAAAGGGGGCTGGTAGCACTTCAAAGGATGACATACCTGTGGCAGAGGAGGTATGTAGATTGTGGGAGAGCTCGGCCCAGAGCAGGTGCTTCTTCCACGTGGAAGAGTAGAGGTGGCAAAGCATTGCTGAAGCTTCTCCGCTCGCTGCCTGGGCTTTCTGGTTGTCCATTGGTCTGCGGATGGCAGCCAGAGGACAAACTCCCTGAGATGTGGAGGAGGGAGCAGAAAGAGGGAGGTGATTTGTTAGCCCTGGCCGACACAATGTTCTGAGGGAAGCTGTGGAGGTGAAGTACGTGTTGAGGAACCAGGTCCGCTATCTTGGTGGCAGTCGGAAGCTTGGGGAGGGCATCAAAATGATCTGTCTTGGAGAACTGGTCCACCACTGTCATGATCACAATGGACCCATTGGAAGGTGGCAAAGCAGTGAAGAATTCCATGGCATTATGGGACCACAGGTGTTGAGGGACCAGTAGGGGCTGCAGGAGCAGGGAGACCCGCTGGTTGCTGGAATTGGACCATGCACACTGAGGGAAGACACCAATGAACTGACGCACATCTGTGAACATGGTGGGCCACCAGAACTGGCATTGCAGAAAATCCAGAATCTGTTGTGTACTTGGATGGCCAGAGAGGGGTGAGAAGTTAGCCCACTGGCCAGAGTAGGCTCAGCCACTGGCACATGTATGTGGTTGTCAGGTTTGTCGGCCAGAGTAGGGCATGGCATATCTGGTTCTCAGGGTCCTGGATGACCAGAGCAAGAATCTGAGAGAAAGGAATGATGGGGTGAGTGTTGGCCTCGGTTTCAGCTGGGTCAGCTGACACTACAGACCGTCCACCTTTGTGTTCTTGAAACCGGGCTGGCAGGAGATGGTGAAATTGAACTCTTCAAAGAGGAGGGTCCAGTGAGCTTGGTAGGTCTGTTGTAGGGATATGAGGTTCTGGTGGCCAGTCCAGATTAGGAATGGCTCAGTGTTTCTCATCACTCAATCAGCCATTTAATACCAAATAGCCCCCTGTCTTCTACTCCACTACAGTATTATGTAAAGTTGAACTTGTGGGAGAAGAAGGCACAAGCGTCAACACCGCCCCCCACCCAAACCTTCCATGTGAGCAATAGCAAAACCCCCAGAGACCATGATCTAGACAACAAGAACTACTGTCCATCCCAACACTTCGACATCTCAGACAGAACAAGACATGAGAAGAGGAGATTTAAACTATTCCGTGGACGCACCGGAAGTAGTTGCCCAGGTCTGCAGAAGCCTCTGGTGCCATCTTTAGCTCCTCCCACTGCATAGACTTGAACCAAACATTTATTCTGATATTCCTGGCATAATAATGAGGGGCACTGGCTATAAGGCTCAGAAGTTCATGTGAGACTTTAAACCAATTTCCTGTCTGGCTTGTCAGGTAGGGTATAAAACAACGGTATGTTTGGTAGTGTAGTGGTTAGTACAATGCTTTGCAGTACCAACAACCTGGGTTCAATTCCCACCGCTGCCCGCTGCCAAACGCTGCGGTGTTTGTGTATTCTCCCCGTGAGCACGTGTGTTTCCTCCAGGTTCCCCACCATTCAAAGATGTATCAGATGACAGGTTAATCAGTCATTGAAATTTATCCCATGTTCAGGCTAGGATTACATCGGGGAATGCTGGGTAGCATGTCACAAAGAACCAAAAGGGGCTCTTCCGTGCTGTATCCAAATAAATAATTAATAAACAAACAATCAACTCCCATGTTCACTATTGAAAGAAGAGAATGATTATCCACATCATTCTCCAATATTGCCTCAAGCAGCCTCACAGTCTTCCCCCAGCTAACAGGATTCACCTGCCACTCATTCCAGACACATCACCTGCAGCCTACTTAAACCCTGCTCTCATCCACTGTCCCTGCTCACTGATCGATTCAGCTGGCCACAAGTAGTTGCACCTAGCGTTCGCTCTCCCTGCCTAAAGTTCAACTTCTTGACTGTTGTATTTCGTTTCTGTTCTCTCTTGATTTGTGGTCCCTCCTGGCTTGTTATTTTTATGTACAGATACAGTGAGGAGTAGGCCCTTCTGGCCTTTTGAGCTGCACCGCCCAGCATCCCACCATCTTAACACTAGTTGAATCACAGGACAATTTACAATGACCAATTAACCAACTAAATGTTATGTCTTTGGACTCTGGGCGGGAAACCAGAGCACCCAGAGGAAACCTATGCACACACAGGAAGGAACATACAAACTTCCTTACAGAGGATGCCAGAACTGAACTACGAACTCTTAACGCTTGAGCTGTAGTAGCATTTTGCTAAGTGACACTCCAGTTAGTAATTTTGGGGTCTATAATGCAAGTTATCATTTACTGATAAATTGTTTCCGCTGCTCTGCTTTTGGGTCAGGTGGACCATCGACTGGTTCAGCAGAGTATGCTCACCTAAAGGAAGTTACCTGCTGATTTGACCACATGATCCAGAAGCAGCGGGAAACCATTGACCATCTGCTAGTGACTCTCATCCAACTCTCTGCATCAGCTCGACAACTCCACACCTGTCAACCTCCTCCCTCTGAGTCCTGGAATTCCCAGGCCTGAACGATTCAATGGAACTCCAACCCAATGCCGCAGCTTCTTCTCCCACTTCGAGCTCCAGCCGTCCTTGTGTTCCACTGACTGGTCCAAAATTGCCTTTCACGTCTCTCTTTTGACTGGGCGACTTGTGGCCTCTGCCACTGCTAAGTGGGACAATAAAGTCATCACCTGCAACAAATATGAGCACTTTACCGCTGAAGTGCATCAGGTTTTCAACCATTTGTGAAACGGGAGGCAAGGGATCTGAGTCAAGGTTAACGTTCTATGCTGGATTACACTGTGGATTTCAGGACCACAGAATGTAGCTGGAGTGCAGAAGCTCCACTGGCTACAGCCCCTCAGAGTGATTGAAAGACGACCTACCTAGGGATACCCAACAACCTCGAACGCCTCGTCACTCTGGCTCTCTGTATTCTCATGCACCCCCTCCCCCCAAGATGGAACCCCAATTCTGTTCCCAGAACCATTTCAGGTTTCACCATGCCTCCAGTGAGGGAGAGCTCCCCTAACTCCCCTCGAGCGTGAGCATTGGTGGAGAAACAAATTGCACAACTCCTGCGCAGCAGACACCCACCAATGCATCGGGTGTCCGCTGTGTTCAGGAAATGGCATCTCCAGGTAGAACTGGTCTCCCCAGCCCCTCGTTCCAGCACCAGAGCCCATCTCACACTCTTTGTCCTCCTCCGTACTCCGTCGGCGCCGGTGGATTCTGGCACAGCAGACAACTTCCTAGATCAGACACTGTGTGTTCAGCTTGGACTCCCTACAGAAGCTGTCCCTCAGCCCTTCAACGTCATGGCCATTGAAGGACATCCCTTGGGGTCTGGAATGATCAAAGTGTGCACACCACCTGTGCATAGGAGCACCACGAGCCCATCCAATTCCTCCTCATCGACTCATTCAACACTCCTCTCATCCGCTGACTCATGACCCTCACTTCACCTGGTCATTGAATTGAGGACCCACTTGCCTGCAGCCTCAACTGACTTCACCCCATAAGTCTGTGGAGACAGAGGAAACCCTCGACCTCACCAGACTCCCAAAGGAATATCACGACTTAGCCGTTGCCTTCAGTAGAAGGGAAGCCGGCACCCTGCCACATCACAGACCACACCACTGCGAAATCAACCTCCTCCGGGCACTACTCTTCCCCGAGGTCGTCTATTCTTCCCCTCTACTCTTGAGACCCAAGCCATGAATGACTATATCACCAAAGTGCTACAGCACGGCTTTATTTGCCCATCACAGTCTCCAGCCAGTGCAGGGCTCTTCTTTGTCAAAAAGAAAGAGGGGGTCTTCACCCTTGCATTGCATACTGTGGACTCAGCAAAATTGCCATTAAGAACTACCACCTTCTCCCCTTGATGGGTAGTGTATCCAAAACACTCCATGGAACCCAGATTTTCACCAAACTGGATCTACAGCGTGCATACAACCTGATCTCCATCCACCAAGGGGAAGAGTGGCATATGGTGTTCATAACACAAACTGGCCACTACGAATACTTGATGATGTCCTTTGGACTTTCCAACAGTTCAGCCATTTTCTAAGCCTTCATTAATGAGTTCCTCCAAGACATGTCACAAAGGTATGTGTTTGTCTATGTCAACAACATCCTCAGGAATTGAACCTAGGTTGTTGGTACTGCAAAGCATACGTACCATTGTTTTATATCCTACCCGACAAGCCAGAAATGAAATTGGTTTAAAGTCTCACATGAACTTCTGAGCCTTATAGCCAGTGCCCCTCGTTATTACGCCAGGAATATCAGAATAAATTTTTGGTTCAAGTCTATGCAGTGGGAGGAGCTAAAGATGGCACCAGAGGCTTCTGTGGACCTGGGCAACTACTTCTAGTTCGTCCACAGAATAGTTTCAATTTCCTTTCTCCCGTCCTGTTCTGTCTGAGATGTCTAAGTGTTGGGATGGACAGTAGTTTTTGGACTCTAGATCATGGTGTCTGGGGGTTTTGCTATTGCTCGCGTGGAGGGTGGTGGGGGGGGGTGTTGATGCCTACTGGAGCTAGTACAGGGAGAGGGAGAGGGGAGTGTTGATGCTTTTGCTTTTGCTTGTGTGTGGGAAGAGGGAAGGGGGGCTCTGGGATTCTTATGTTTTCTGTCATTCATCCTTTGGGTTATTTTTCTGTTTTGTGGATGTCTGTGAAGAATAAGAATCTCAGGTTGCATGTTGTATACATTCTCTGATACTAAATTGAATCATTGAAAGTGTTTTGCACTGAACCATTGCTGACATATTGATATAGAAATGAATTCTACTCTCTTTGGTCTGCTTGGTTCACACACATTGGCCCTCTGGGGTATAATTCAACAAATTGTACAGTTTTATCAAATGAAATGAACTGGAACTTTAGGGATTGGATTCTCTGTTCCCAGATATGACCAATTATTCTGTCACTGGAAATAACTGAGTGTCAATAAGTTTGTGACAAGTCTTATGCAATAAACAGGATAAATTAGAACTGTAGGCTTGAGGTCTAATTTAATCTTACCAAATATAGTTAGGCCTGTACTGTGCTGTAGTATTCCAGTGTCTAGTTACTAAGTTATAAATCTTTATATCCCTTGAATAAAAAGGTCCAGCACAGTTTATCAAATAGTACAGTAGTTCTAGTTAAGTGCACCCAACAGCTGATTTTAGAGATCATTAGAAATTAACACCAGACATAAACCCGTGCATTTTTAAAGGGCTCAAATATCCCTTTGATCGTGTTACTGTCAGCCGAGTATACACAACAGCCATATATAGATATTCTAAAGTGTCTCCTAATTCAAATGTACACTCTGTTTCCCTTTCCACAGATGCTGCCTGACCTGCAGATTTTTCCCAGTGTTTTCTGTGTCCATTTTTGTTTTCCAGCATCTGCAATATTTTAAAGTTTACACATTGTCAAGCTTCGGTGCAGACTTTATGCATCACCTTATCCCACCGACGGTTCATGACCACAGCACTCTTACAACTGGACTCAGATCACTGACTCTAGGTCTAAGAATATAACAAATAGAGGCAGGAGACCCTTGAGCCCTCGTGCTTACTGTATAAGATCATGGCTAATCTTTCAATAGAGTAACGATATAGAAACATAGAAAACCTATGACACAATACAGGCTCTTCAGCCCACAAAGCTGTGCCAAACATGTCCTTTTCTTAGAAATTACCTAGGGTTACCCACAGCCCTCTATTTTTCTAAGCTCCATGTACCTATCCAGGAGTCTCTTAAAAGACCCCATCGTATCCTCCTCCACCACTGTCGTCGGCAGCCCATTCGACACACTCACCACTCTCTGTGTAAAAAACTTAACCCCGACATCTCCTCTGTACCTACTTCCAAGCACCTTAAAACTGTGCCCTCTTGTGCTAGTCATTTCAGCCCTGGGAAAAAGCCTCTGACTATCCGCACGATCAATGCCTCTCATCATCTTATACACCTCTATCAGGTCACCTCTCATCCTTCGTCACTCCAAGGAGAAAAGGCCGAGTTCACTCAACCTATTCTCATAAGCCATGCTCCCCAATCCAGGTAACATCCTTGTAAATCTCCTCTTCACCCTTTCTATAGTTTCCACATCCTTCCTGTAGTGAAGTGACCAGAACTGAGCACAGTACTCCAAATGAGGTCTGACCAGGGTCCTATATAGCTGCAACATTACCTCTCGGCTCCTAAATTCAATCCCACAATTGATGAAGGCCAATGCACTGTATGCTTTCTTAACCACAGAGACAACATGTGCAGCAGCTTTGAGTGTCCTATGGACTCGGACCCCAAGATCCCTCTGAACCTCCACACTGCTAAGTGTCTTTCCATTCTGCCATCATATTTGACCTACCAAAATGAACCACCTCACACTTATCTGGGTTGAACTCCACCTGCCACTTCTCAACCCAGTTTTGCATCCTATCAATGTCCCGCTGTAATCTCTGACAGCCCTCTACATATCCACAGTACATCCAACCTTTGTGTCATCAGCAAATTTACTAACCCATCCCTCCACTTCCTCATTCAGGTCAATTATAAAAATCACGAAGAGTAGGGGTCCCAGATACACCACTGGTCACCAACCTCCATGCAGAATATGACCCATATGCAGAATATGACCCCAACCACTCTTTGCCTTCGGTGGGCAAGCCAGTTCTGAATCCAGAACATGGTAAACTTTACTGGTTTACCATGCCAAAGAAACTGTGGCTCTCTGATATATCTGTGGGTTGTTCCATGTTCCGAACTCCTGCCAATTTGTCTGAATCTGTTTGCATTCCCTCTGAGGATAGTTGGTGGCCTAAGAACCTCACCTCCAACTCTGAAAATTTGCATTTCTTTTTGTTCAGGGTGATTCCAGCCTGTTTCAGTTTCTCCAAGGCAGCTTCCACTCTTTCGTCATGTTCCTCAGTTAAGCCTCCGAAGATGAGTCCATACGGTAGACTACTCCTTCCAGTCCCTCTAGAATTTGGTTCATCCTCCTCTGAAAGAGTTCAGGGGCTGATGAGATACCAAAAGGGAGTCTCTCGAAGGCATTCCATCATCTAGTGTGACCCTCAGGTTTGGCTAGCGGCTTAATCTAGGGGAAGACAGTACCCGGCCCGGCCAAACTTAAGAAATCCTGTTTGGGTAGATGCTATGTGATGTGTTCCCTTGTTACAAATCAGTACTACAAAATAACAAGCAGTACACAATATGCAACTGAACGATTGAGCTTTATAATTCTTAATTTGACTATAGGTTAGTAAAGAAACAAAAAAAAGAAAAAGGGCCCAATCACATGAAACGGTCTAACATGCACGTTGGAGCTCATGGTTCTGTCCAATCATTCCCCATTGACCTCGTCTGAGCATCGTGGATCCTCAGACCCACACTCCGTCCACTCCTTCTGGTAGTTGACCAACTCCCTCCGCTCGCGTCTTCTCTCTCCCTCTGTTGCCTGGTTGACATCTGTCAGTTCCCTTCATAGCCTCTCTTGCTCGTTTGATGGTGTGCGAGAGCCTGTCGGCCCTCGAGTGAGGGGACTTAGAGAAGCAAAGCAGAAGATCGTAACGTTGAAGTGATGCCGAAGATTGTAACGTTGCCACAGCAAGGGGCTGGTCTCCCACTCTCGTTTATCGCAGGAGTGGTCCCTCTCTCTCCCTCACTATTGAGAGAGAGCCTACCTGAGATACCAAAATGTTGGCTTGGACTCTAGACCAACGTCTCTTTGGGGGCTTTGCTATTGCTTGCATGGCAGGGGAGGAGGAGGAGGGAGGGTCGGTGCTTTTGCTGGAGCAAGTGGGGGGGGGCAGGCTGATACGTGTGTGGGAGGGGACGGGGGGAGTTTTGGGGTTCTGATGTTTCTGTCATTCGTTCCTTGGGTTTTTTTTTTCTGTTTTGTGGATGGCTGTGAAGAGTATGAATTTCAGGTTGTACACTGTATACATTCTCTGATATGAAATGGAAGCACTTGAATCATTGATCCTATTGACTGAGCATCCACTCCTTGAGTTCTGAATGAATACATTTCTTCCCATTCCTGTCCTTACTAGCCTAGTCCTGTTCTGAACCTCAGTCCTGCCCCTGCCCTTCCCACCCAGCCAGAGAAAACATTACCCTAATGCATCAACCCTGTCAATAAAATTCAAATCAAAACAAAAAATGCAGAAGCTGGAAATCTGAACTAAAAATAGAAATGGTTATAAATACTCAGTATACCAGGCAGCATCTCACTCTAACCATCATTATGATGCTGTGACCTGCTCACTCTTTCCAGCATTTTAGGTCATCCACCCTGTCAAATCTGGTAAGAATTTTTATGACAGATTTCAGTAGCAACTGGAATGAGGTGGGCTAATGGAGGATATCAACTAAAAGCCACTATAGGGCTGAAATTTGCAAACTCCAATTATCTACTGCATATGCCCTGGTATCCAGATCAGGATCTCCAATAAACTTCACAAAGTTTGAAATTATTTATTTGATTAGTTCAAGTCTACTCCACCTTGCAGGCCCTTTCTCTGATCCTTTTTTTTAAACTAGACAAAAGATATTGTCTGATCTTCACCCTTAACATTTAACATTTACATTGTACTGAAATAATGGGGGAAGAGTAGGTCCTTTAGCCTCTGATTAAAGATCTTTAAAATACCACTCTCTCACTCAAATGCAAATTGTTTCTACTGAAAATTTGCAGAATTTACTATTGTTTCAGAATTGGTACTTTTGAAGTTTTTTCCCACTAGCGATGACCTCATTGTGTTTCCTGGTGTGGGCTGAAGTAAAAAACTCTGAGTCTGCTGCACAGACTCCAACGGGATTCTAATCTACTGCTTGCTTCAAATTACCACATGCTGCAAATCCTCCGTCACTCAGTTCCTCTGGCTACCTTCTTGGACTGTTACAAGCTACCTACAACCTGCGAGCCAGAGGCACAGCGGGACTAGCGAACAAGGATGGGACGAGGCAGAGGGGTTCCTTCGTGAGCCGATCTGTGTTTTGCCTTCCTCCTTTTGGGGCGAGACTTCCTCTTGGTTTTCCAATCAACAATCTGCTGTGACTGTCGCTTCAGCATTGCCCTTGTGATAATGTCACCAGCATTGTCTCCACTGTCATTATCTTCATCAGTGTCATCATTGTCGTCATCATCATCCTCGGCACCTGCAATAGGAAATCCTTCGGTTACTCATCACTGAGAGATAGGGGGTCCTTCAAAATTCCAAAAGGAGAGATGGTGGAGGAGAAATGCAAAGAAGCAGGCATGCAGAGATCCTGTGGCAGAAGGAAGGGAGGGGGAGAAAGAGAGAAAGGGATGTGGGGGGAGAGAGCGAGGGGGGGGGGGCGGGAGAGGGGGTGGGGAGAGAGAATGACAGGAGAGAAAGAGAGAGAGAGTGGTGAGAGAGGGTAGAGAGAGAGAGGAGAGAGTGAGAGAGGCAGAAGGAGAGGGAAAGAGGAGAGGGAGAGAGTAAGGGAGATGGATAGAGAGAAGGAAAGGGAGGAAGAGAAATATGAAGATAGGGAGATGCAGTCACAGAGTGAGAGACAGAACAAAAGACAACACAACTGGATGCACATAAACACTTCAAGCTGCTCTTAATAAGCTCAAGGCTGATTTGATAATTAGCCCTTTCTTTGCTTTTCAATCTGATCCCCATAACTATTAAACTGCCTTGGTTCAAAAATACTGCATATCTCAGCTATCAAATATACTCAAAGCTTACAGAACGGGGAAGTCCCACAACCCTCAGAAAAATTCCTCATCCTTTCAGTTTTAAAAGGATATCCTTTCAGTCTTAAAAGGATATCCTATCAGTATAGGACTATGTACCTTAGTTCCAAATTCCCTGACGGGTGAACATCTCCACAGCAAACACTCCGTCAAGCACTGTCAGAATCTTACATGCTCTAATAACATTACCTCTTGTTTTCCTGTTTTTTCTAAACTTCAGAAAGTGCAGAACAACATTTTTTCCAAGAGTGAAATCACAGAGTAGTAAAACAGAAGTCATTGTGTCATATTGCATGGAAACAAATGCTTTAGCCCGCCAAGTCCACATAATCCATCAAGCAGATCCTTCAGCTCAACGAGTTCATACAAACCATCAAACAAGTCCCTTAGCCTACCAAGTTCATACAAACCATCATACAGGTCCTTTAGCCCACCGAATTCACACAAACCAACAAACCATTCACAATAATCGCACATTAATCCCTTGTCATCACCCTCCCCCCCCCCCCAAAGATACCACTATTTGCTTCCAGACTTGGGGCCAACTAACCTCCCAACCTGCATGTCTTTGGGATGTGGGAGAAAACTGGAGCACCCTGAGGAAACCCACAAAATCACAGGGAAAAACCCACAATGCACAGAGAGAGCACCTGAGGCTGTTTGATCCTGAGTCTCAGGCTTGCTACTATAGCAGGGGTTCCCAACTTTTTTTAGGCCATGGACCCCAACCACTAACCTTGAAATGCCTCGATAGAGTGGATGTGGAAAGAATGTTTCCTATGATGGTGGAGTCAAAGACCAGAGGACACAGCCTCAGACTAGAGAGACATCCATTTAGAATGGAGATGAGGAGGAATTTCTTTAGCCAGAGAGTGGTGAATCTGTGGAATTCGTTGCCACAGGCAGCTGTGGAGGCCAAGTCACTGGGTAAATTCAAGGCAGAGGTTGATGTATTCCTGATTGGTCAGGGCATGATGGGTTAGGGGGAGAAGGCAGGAGATTGGGGCTGAGAGGGAAAACGGAACAGCTATGATGGAATGGCAGAGCAGACTTGATGGGCCAAATGGCCTAATTCTGCTCCTATACCTTATGGTCTTACGGTCTCACTAACTGAGAGATCCATGGACTCCAGGTTGGGAACCCCTGTACTAGACAAGAGTTTGTGAAATACTTGCAATACTTTATTTTACTCAGTTTTGTCAAAGAGTGTCATATTCCTTTTCGGAGCAGATGTGAGCTACTGAGGATCCAGGTAAAGTGTAGGTTGGCGATGGGAGTTATACCTGTTGCTGGATGCAGGGCAGATGCTCAATTTCTGCCTTTGCAAAAGAGACAAATTTAGAAACTTGTTCTGGTTTTGTTTGTTCTCTCCTGGTAGGGAAGTAATGTGAAGCTATAGGAAGGTCTAGATCAGACAGAGGTAGGAGGAATATCGGATCCCTGTTTCATTATGAAGCATTCTTCTGTTACAACTTGATTCCTCGATTATTTCATTTTCAAAGCTTTTTCTGAACGATTTACTGACACTCACAGTTAGAATATACAGTTGGTTACAGCCAAGCAAATGAAACAGAACTTTAGTTTTATAAAGCTAATGAAACGATGTGCCGTAAATAATGTGATTAAAAAAACCTAAATGTGGATTCTCACCCTCGTATACATCAAGCTTTTGAGCCACAGGTAGCTTCACCCGCATATTGTAGGGAGGGAGTTTGCCTTCCACACTGGCGTGGAACTGAAAGACAAAAATAATATTGTCAACATCCAACTCACTGCCAGCAAATGGGTCGACAACAGGAACCGACAATCACTGGGGATTTACCCAGGCTTTTCCCGACCCACACCCCCTCCTGGCAATCCCACCCAGAGTCTCCCCCATCCGCCCAAGTAATGGAGCATATCCTTGTTACCCTTTTTCTTTCTAGTAGTTAGGCGCACACCTATCATCTCCAAGTAAATAGATCCCTATCCCCTGAGTATTGTAGGTCTTGTTCCATCTCTACTAATGAGAAGTCTCCAGCGCAGTGGTGAGATATACACCTCCTTTCCATAAATAGGACATATTACCCTTTGCCCCAAGGAACTGGATGTATATACCTCTTTCTCATTACTGCCCCCTCCACCCATCCAAAATAGAGAATGGGAACAGCGGGTTGCCAATCACTTAGTGAAAAGATTGAATGACCTCACACCTCATCCTCCTCCATCAACTGCAGCATGTTGTTCCGGTCAAGCGTACTGAGCTGTTGATGGAGTTGCAGCAGCTTAGCCTCGGTTGCTGACAGCAGGTCCAGCACGTACTCATCTGAGCCGGGGCTCAGGACCACAGCGGGAATGCTATCCTGCGACTGCACAAAGTAAACGCTTTAGTCACATGTCAATCTGCAGCCGAACAGTAACGTGAGCATTTACAAATGCAGGCACTGGCAGGATTATTCCAATACAATGCCAACCTGGATCAAATAATCTGGATTTCACCATAATATTCACTAATAATAGGAATTCACCAGATTGCTCCTGAATACAGTGTCTGAAATCAATGGGATTATTCCCATGTTTAGAATACTTTGGAAGAAGGTGCTCATTGTCTGGAATGGAACTGATTATGCACCTGGAATATCTGTAATTTATCAATTACACTCTGTCTGGATTAATTCCCTAATGGAATTGATCATCTAGAACACACTGGAACTAATCAGATTATTCCCTATCTGAGTTGCTCTGAAGTCCCTGTCTGAAATCAATCAGATTAGTCAGTTCCAGAACACTCATCATCATTATGTGCCCTGTCGTATCACGAAGGCAGTTATGGTCTACTCATGACCGTGATTGTTCTCGGCAATTTTTTTCTACAGAAGAGGTTTGCCATTGGTCTTCCTCTGGGATGAACACTGTAGAATGCATCCAATAACTCTGTCTGCGATACTTAGATGAGTTTCCTGACTCTCTGAAATACTCTGGTGTGATGATTCGTCCCACTACGGCATCACTTACGACTTCCACATGTTGCATTTTTTCAGAGAGATGCTCCATGCCAGCTTTAATAGACAGAGTGATCCGGCTGATGTACTCAAGATCCTCCAGTAGCTTGTCTCGTCGTTTTTGCTCATCCTCCAGGTGTGCTTGCAGCTCCATTAACAGCTTCTGCTCACTGTGTCAAAAACCAGAAAAAAAGTGGAAGCGTTAAGTGATCAGGAAGGGTAGGGTCCCAGTCCAACAAACAGGCTCTTTCTAATCTTCCTTACAACCGTTCTACAGTTCAATATACTGACTGTAAGGAAGAAATATGAAATAACCATCAAGTTATAGTTTTGAGTCGGATTGATGTCCATATGAAGCACCAGTGACTGTTCAGATTAAACTGAAAAATCTGTACATTTTGTTTCCTTCTCACGCCTTCACTTCTTCCCTGTAGATCACCTCCGTCTGGTGCTCCTCCCCCTTCCCTTTCTTCAATGGTCTTTTGTCCTCTGCAATTCGATTCCCCCTTCTCCAACCTGTTATAACTTTCACCAATCAATTTGCTCTTTCCTTCAGGCCCTCCCCCTCTTCTGGTTATAAGGAAAGATTAAACAGGCTAGGACTTTATTTCTTGGAATGTAGAAGATTGGGAGATTTGATAGAGGTATACAAAATCATGAGGGGTATAGATAGGGTAGATGCAAGCAGGCTTTTTTCCACTGAGGTGGGGGGCGGGACTACAACTGACCCCTTACTGCCCTGTTGCCTTGTCTATTATTTATTGTAATGCCTCCACTGTTCTGTGAACTTTTTGCAGTCCTGGGTAGGTCTGTAGTCTAGTGTATTTTTTTTTCCTGTGTTTTTTTTAACGTAGCTCAGTCTGGTTTTTGTGCTGTGTCATGTAACACCAGGGCCCTGAAAAACGTCGTCTCGTTTTTACTGTGCACTGTACCAGCAATTATGGTCGAAATGACAATAAAAAGTGACTTGACTTGACTTGAATTTTCTAACAAATATGTGGGCTCCTTAAGATCTGATGGAGACAATCATCAGATCTTATTTTAGAAAGGCAAGTGGGGGAAAATACAGCCTAATTTCTGTTTCAGTGAATGTCAGAGCATTATTAAGGATACAGGAAGTGAATACATGGAATTTTATTTTTACTCAGAGACAGACCTGATTGAATTTCTTTGAATAACTAACTAAAATAGTGGATAGGGGAATATCTATGGATGCTATTTATGCACACTTATCCAACCGTTTACCTTTTAAAACTGTTTGTCAAAGTTTGTCATGAAGGATAGAACCTGGAACAGGAACAGTCCCATCAGCCCACAACGTTGTGCTCAGCCAGTGGAAAAGTAAATCAAAAACTCCCTAAGACTAATCCCTCCTACCTGCACCGTCTGTATCCCCCATCTTTCTCATATCCACGTGCTTATCTAAACCACAGAACCATAGAACATTACAGCACAGAAACAGGCCTTTTGGCCCTTCTTGGCTGTGCCAAACCATTTTTCTGCCAAGTCCCACTGACCTGCACCTTGGCCATATCCCTTCAAACCCCTTTCATCCATATACCTGTCCAAGTTTTTCTTAAATGTCAAAAATGAGCCCGCATTCACCTCTTCATCTGGGAGCGCATTCCACACTCCCACCACTCTGTGTGTGAAGAAGCCCCCCCAATGTTCCCTTTAAACTTTTCCCCCTTCACCCTTAACCCATGACCTCTTTTTTTTTACTCCCCTAGCCTCAGTGGAAAAAGGCTGCATCTATATCCATCATAATTTTATACACCTCTATCAAGTCTCCCCTCATTCTCCTACGCTCCAGGCAATAAAGTCCTAACCTATTCAACTTTTCTTTGTAACTCAGTTTCTCAGGTCCCGACAACATCCTTGTAAACCTTCTCTGCACTCTTTCAACCTTATTAATATCCTTCCTGTAATTAGGTGACCAAAACTGCACACAATACTCCAAATTCGGTCTCACCAATGTCTTATGCAATCTCACCATTACATTCCAACTCTTATACTCAATACTTTGATTTATAAAGGCCAATATACCAAAAGCTCTCTTTACGACCCTATCTACTTGTGACGCCACTTTTATGGAATTATGTATCTGTGCTCCCAGATCCCTCTGTTCTACTGCATTCCTCAGTGTCCTACCATTTACCTTGTATGTTCTACCTTAGTTTGATCTTCCGAAGTACAATACCTCACACTTGTCCACATTAAACTCTATCTGCCATTTTTCAGCCCATTCCTCCAACTGGTCCAATCCCTCTGCAAGCTTTGAAAACCTTCCTCACTGTCCACTACACCTCCAACCTTTGTATCATCAGCAAATTTGCCAATCCAATTTGCCACGCCACATTATCATCCAGATCATTGATATAGATGACAAATAATAAAATAATAATGGACCCAGCACTGATCCCTGTGGCACACCACTAGTCACAGGCCTCCACTCAGAGTAGCAATCTTCCACTACCACTCTCTGGCTTCTTCCATTGAGCCAATGTCTAATCCAATTTACTACCTCTCCATGTATACCTAGCGAATGAATCTTCCTAACTAACCTCCCATACAGGACCTTGTCAAAGGCCTTACTGAAGTCCATGTAGACAACATCCACTGCCTTCCCTTCACCCACTTTCCTGGTAACTTCCTCGAAAAACTCTAATAGATTGGTTAAACAGGACCTACCACACACAAAACCATGCTGACTTTTTCTGATAAGTCCCTGTCTATCCAAATACTTGTAGATCCTATCTCTTAGTACTCCTTCCAATAATTTACCTACTAACTTACCGGCCTATAACTTCAAACTTACCGGCCTATAATTTCCCGGCTTACTTTTTGAGCCTTTTTTAAACAACGGAACTACATGAGCTATCCTCCAATCCTCCGGCACCTGACCCGTGGATATCGACATTTTAAATATTTCTGCCAGGGCCCCTGCAATATCAACACTAGTCTCCTTCAAGGTCCAAGGGAATACCCTGTCAGGTCCTGGGGATTTATCTACTGATTTGCCTCAAGACAGCAAGCACCTCCTCCTCTTTAATCTGTATAAGTTCCATGACCTCCCTACTTGTTTGCCTTGTTTCCATAGACTCCATTCCAGTTTCCTTAGTAAATACAGATGCAAAAAACCCATTTAATATCTGTCCCATTTCTTTTGGTTCCATACATAGCCGACCACTCTGATCTTCAAGAGGACCAATTTTATCCCTTGCTATGCTTTTGCTCTCAAACGTATCTTAAAAGCCACTAATGTATTTGTCTCTACCACCTTACCATGCAGTGCATTCCAGACATCCATGACTCCGAGTAAAAAACTTACCCCCTACATCCCCTTTGAAACCCCTCTGATCTTCAATGCATGCCCCCTGGTATTAGACATTTCGACACAGAGAAACAGGTAATCTCTGTCCACTCTATCCATGCCTCTCAAAACCTTGTAGATCTCTATCAGATCTCCCCTCAGCCCTGACACCCCAAAGAAAACAACCCAAGTTACTCCAGCCCCTCACGCCAGCATCCTGGTGAACCTCTTCTGCACCCTCTCCAAATCCCTGACACCCTTCCTATAGCAGGGGCGACCAAAACTGTATGCAATACTCCAGATGCGACCTAACCAGAGGTCTATAAAGTTGATTTTTTAACTCAATGCCTCAAAAAATAAAAGCAAGCATTCCATAAGCCTTCTTACCTACCCAATCGACCCGTGTAGCCATTCTCATGGAGCTATAAACTTGAACCCCAAGTTTCACGACATTGCTGAGGGTCTTGCCCTAAACACTGTACCGTCTCCTTGCACTTACCCTACCAAGGTGCAGTGCCTCACGTGTATCTGGGTCAAACTTCATCTGCCATTTCTCAGCCCACATCTGCGACTGATCTATACCACACTGTATTCTTTGCCAGTCTTCTGCACTATTCACAACTCCACCAATCTTGGTATCATCTGCAAATTTCCTAACCCACCCATCTGCATTTTCATCCAGGTCATTTATATACATCACAAACAACAAGGGTCCCGGCACAGATCCCTGTGGAACACCACTAATTACTGACCTCCAGCTCGAGTTAGTCCCTTCAACTACTACCCTTGTTCTTCTATGTGCAAGCCAGTTCTGAATCCAAACAGCCAATTTGCTGCAGACTCCATACATCCTAATCTGGATTTGCCTCCCATGAGGGATTTTGTCAAACAACTTACTAAGCTCAATATAGACAACATCCACTGCCCTACGCTCATCAATCTTTCTTGTCACCTTCTCAAAAAACTCAATCAAGTTGGTAAGACTGGACTTGCCCCGAACAAAGTGGGCTCTCCCTAATTAGTCAAGTCAACTTTTATTGTCATTTCGACCATAACTGCTGGTACAGTGCATAGTAAAAATGAGACAACGTTTTTCAGGACCGTGGTTTACATGACACAGTTCAAAAAACTAGATTGAACTACGTAATTAAAAAAAACACAGAGAGAGCTACACTAGAATACAGACCTACACTGGACTGCATAAAGTGCACAAAAACAGTGCAGGCATTACAATAAATAATAAACAGGCCATGGATTTCCAAGTGTTCATGTATCCTATTCCTAAGAATTTCCAGCAATTTCCCTATAACTGATGTGAGACTCACTGGTCTATAGTTCCCAGGATTTTCCAAAGTGAAACCTCATGGAACTGAAGGCAATCATTCACTTGGTTAGCTAAACAGCAGAAAGCACAGCGGCAGGTACTCAATTGGTAAGTAATGTTAACTCAGCATATTTATAGATTACATCTGATAGGATAGAAAGCCAAGTATCCAATCCAAGTTTACCAGTAACACGAAGTGACACTGTTAGCAACACGGATGGCTGTACAAAATGCAACGGGTCAGCTGATTGGATGAAACTCTGACAAATGGATATCATTTGCAGGCAAATGTCAGCTTACTCAGTTTTGACTTAAAAAAACATTAGGGTACTTTCAATTTGATGTGAAACTAGAACCAATGAATTTCCAAGGAGAGTTGGCGGCGCTTTATGCATCAAGATCATTAAAATGTGACCGAGTTATAGAAAAATCATTGGAATTTACAGTATAGTGGATGTAATTTGTCCAATGATGTACCCAGAGGCTGAAAATGCCTGTTTTTGCTTCCTGGGGCTATTGAAAGCCGTGTCATTTTTGAATAAAGTCTTTAAGGTTAAGTGAATTAACCTCAGTGCCCTGTTTCAAGGCATGGAAATACAATTATTGAAGCCTCTGGCTTCCTTAGCAGTGAAGCCTAGTTACTCTCAGTTTGGCTATGACCATATGCAGACACTTTACTCTTTTTGTGGGGGGTTGTTTTGTATGAGCTGGTTTGCCATGTTCTGAGGTGTTTTGTCTGATTGGCTCTGTTTGTTCTGGTTGTCCTGGCTTCATCCTCAAGTTCTGTGAGTCAGCCTTGTAGTCACCCTGGACCAAGTTTCCTTCTGATCCCTTGCCTCTGTTGGGTAGCAGACTGGACTGCTGTTGCCTAGTGGGGGGAACTCTGTCCCCTTCCTACCCCTCACCTCTGATGGGTTGTGCCTGCTACCTGCCCAGGTGTCCTGTGTCTTGCCTGGGCCTCTGTGTTCCTGCCTGGAGGTGGCCCTGCCCAGGAATATGTGGCTGCCTAGGGGGCTCTCCAGCCTAGCCATGGACTCTGGGATCCAGCCTAGCCACGGACTCTCTCTGAACCCCAGGATTACCTAGCATGCCCTGTCTCTTTTGAATGCCCTGGTCTCCCCATCTGGTTCTATCCTTTAGTTATTCCTGTCCTGCCCCTAGTACTTCAGTGCCTGCATCCTGCACTTGGTCCAGCCTCCTGTCCCCATGTGACATCAACAGAAGAAGACCACAAACATAAGCTCAGTAGCCACTTCATTAGGTGCAAGGGGTACCTAATAAAGTGGCCACTGAGTGTAAAGTTCTGATTAAACTATAGCTGTAATACTTTGGGCACTACAGCTTTGGAAGAATATGGATATAAATTTACTGGAGTTACACCAGAGAAATCATGATGTTGCTACCTATTGAAGATTATGGAAGCTTTAAAGCTATTAATAAAATATAATTAGATGGTAAGCTAGAAATTACAGTCCCCTGGTTGGAGCTTCTAAGACTAGGAGGCATGTTCTTAAAAATTACAGCCAAGTAATGCAGGGAAATCCTCCTGCAAGGATAGAAGAAAGTTGTACGTCTCTTCCACAAGCATTAATTATGGCTAGGTCAATTGTTAATTAGATACACAGTATTTTTGGTTAAGCAAAAGTACTAAGAGACCTGGGGAGGTGTTGGTTATATGCATTTGGGACAGTCAATGTCTTAATTACTGCTAAAATCGATAGCGAGGGCTCCTGTTGTTTATATGCAAGGATATGGATAAGGAGAACAGAAATGTAATCTACATATTCTGCATTCTTCATACCTGGAGAGTTTGCTTTCCCCAGAGTATTTCAGATGATCATACTCTTCCTTCAGCCTCTCCTTCTCCTCCTTTAACTGTACCAACTGTTTCTTATTCTCCAGCTCCAGTTGCTGCAGGTGCTTCAAGGTATCGCCCTGCATTATGTAGTGTTTCGTTATGTCCTAAAGTCAACAGTGAAACCAGAAAACCTCAATATACTGTACATTTTAACTCTAGCCCTCAAACACCCAACGTCATGTTCTACGGCAACAATCACTTACACTTTTATCCTGAGTTTGGCTCAGTGGCCTAGGCTTCACTGGTGTCTAGTAATATTTTCTCTCATCAAGCCAACTACATGAATATGCATACTGCCCATAAACTAACAGGAAATTTTCTTCCGTTTGTTTCAGCCTCTGAATTTCCCCTTTGAGCTCACATCAAGTGGCAGAATCACATTGTGTCATTGTTGTCTTAAGGAAGTGATTTTATTAATGTTCAGTCAATTTCCAAACTTCCAGACATTGAGGATTGGCTCAACACTGATTACCTTATATTAACCAATACATAATAACTGACTGATTTCCAGAGCACCCTCTCCCCTAACAGGCCAGACTCCTCACCTGGACGTCAGTAACACCAGTGACTGCTTTGATCCATTGGAAGGATTCTGTTAGTGTGTTGTTGGACCTTCCCTCAGCTGCCATGTCCTCAGTCTCCGGTCTCTCATAGTGCAGCTCATCTGAATGAGTAGTTGCTCGCAATGCCTGAGGGAACCACAGCAGAAACAGTTTATCGTCACCTCAGATATTAAAGGAGTTCTTCAACCATACTAATTATAGGTCATGTTTCACAACATGCCATCGCTGGCTTCTTTACTAGGCCACAGTGCCGCTGCTCCATGTGGGATCAATGGACAGCAGTTTATCCACTTAGTTTCCCATGGACTCTGAATCAGTCAAAGCAAAGCAGAACATCAAGTCCTACTAAGGGCTGCACCAATCAATAGGGTCAAAGCAATAAGAGTATACAGTTACCCGCAGGGGATTGGTTCTGCGATCCCCCGCGGATACCAAAATTCGTGGATGCTCAAGTCCCTTATTTAACATGTATCACTGCAGTGGTCCTTAGGACCCAGCGGAACCCTGGACTTTATTTAATATGTCTCTGTGTGGTGGACATTAGGACCTGGCGGTACAGCTCTGAATCCGCAGTGTTTCTGTTCACGAAAATAATCACGATCGCGATTGAAAATAAGTTGGAAGTAATAAAATGATCGGAAAGGGGTGAAACGCCATCGGTCATTGGAAAAGTGTTAGGTTACAGTCGGTCAACAATTGGAACAATTTTAATGGAGAATGTGAAAGGCCCTGCCCCGATGAAAGCTACAATTATTACTAAGCAAAGCAAGTGGTTAAATTATTGAAATGTGTATGTTTCTTAAGTGTTTTATATGCATAGAAAGGTAAAATATGTACTATGTACTAAGAAAAACGTTTGACTAACTGACGCTAAATAATACCGGATGTACCTGTTCCAACCTCAAATCTGACTTAAAGACGGACTCAGGGACGGAACTCATTCAGAACCTGGGGACTGCCTGTATTTTTAAGTCATTTCTAGATTACTTATAATACCTAATATAATGTAAATGCTATGTAAATAGTTGTTATGTTGTATTGTTTAGGGAATAATGACAAGAAAAAATAGTCTGTACATGCTCAAGCAATGAGTACTGGAGAGAGAACTTCCGGGTTTTCCTGATCCGCAGTTGGTTGAATCCCTGGATATGGAATCCGCGGATAAGGAGGGCCGACTGTACAATCCCTTAGAGCCAATGACAGCAAAACAGTGACAGCAATAGTTCAGTCCAATGGGATTTGCTCCAGGAAAGTGAGGTTCCTTTGCTTAAACAGCTTTCATTGTGGTGCATGTCAATGATTCCATGTTTAGGAATAGTGTTCTGTCTGGGAATATTGGAGTTTAGCTCTGGGAGCTTGAATTAAAAGCACAGGATCTGGTGTTTTCCCGGTGTAAATGACGAATGAACTCCTCTCGGGCCTCACTGATGATGAAGCTGGCAGAGTTTGTCATTGAAATGTCAGTTAAAATCGATACCTGGCTGGAAGCCCGAGAAGAGTTTATTCGACGGCCTTTATAGTTTAAAAGAGAGCAGGATACTCAAAAGGAAGCAATTTTCAGGGCTATAGGGAGAGTTTGGAGAGTGGGATAAGTTGGACTACTGTTACAGAAAGCTGGTAAAACACAACAGACAAATGGTCTTCATGTTGGAACCAATCTGTGATTCTAATAAATTCATCAGCAGCAGCATTGATTAAAGAACCATACGATGTGATTCTTACTCGTCTCTCTGCACGCTCCGCTTGTGTTCTCTTTTCTTCGGCGAGCTTCTTGTACTCACTGAGTACCTTTTCCCGTTCCCGGCGTTCCTTCTGCATAACCTCTTCCTGCTGCCGGAGTTCCGCCTGGACAACAAATTCACACGGTAACCATTTCAATATGAAAGCAATGATGGTTCAGAACACCAACACAACATGCTGGGCCATCATCAGATCTACAGGGAATTTGTTTCTGCCACTGACCACATACATGAACTCTCAAAATCTCTCCCTCACCAAAGTACCATAATCTTCTTTGGGAAAAAAAGCATTACAGACTCAGAGTACAATTAAAAATTATCTCTCTTCTCAACTTTGCCAACCACACATTTTCTACGGGCTCCCAGAAAACAATTTTAAAATTCTCATCCTTGCATTTCCATTATTCCGTAGGCTTGACTTTCTCTATCACTACCATTTCCTCCATTCATAGCAATCCCATCCCTCTATCCAAAACACGGCTCCACGGATTCAATAGCTCTATATTAGGAGTGTTAAGATATTGGTCAACTGCTCACTTGTGCTGAGTCAATCTGCAAATTCAGAATTAAACTTTCCAATTGCAGTAACGGTGGGATCTTGGGGTGCAAGTCCATAGCTCTCCAGAAGTGGCAACGCTAAAAGATAGGCTGGCAGGGCATGCCTGCCTTCATCAGTTGGGGTATTGAGCATGAAACCTGAGAAATCATGTTGCGACAGCATAAAACTTTAAAAATATTGTGTGCTGTTCTGGTCACCGCACTGCTAGAGGAATATGGAATATTAGGAGAGGTGCAGAAGAGATTCAAAGTTCAAAAGTAAATCAAAGCTCAAAGTAAACTTACTATCAAAATACATATGTGTCACCATGTACAAGTTAATTTAATTTAGCTTAATTGTGGGCATACTCAATAAATCTATAGAGTAATAACTATAATAGAATTAATGAAAGACCATACCAACCAGGGTGTTCAATCAGTGTGCAAAAGCCAACAAACTGTGCAAATAGAGGATGAAAGAATAAACAAACAAACAAATAAATATTGAGAGCATGAGATGAAGAGTCAGTTTGGGAACAGTTCAGTGATGGGCCAAATGAAGTTATCCCTTTGGTTCAGGAGCCTAATGGTTGAGGGTTAATAACTAACTGTTCATGAACTTAGTAGTGCGAGTCCTGATGCTCCCGTACCTTTTTCCTGATGTCAGCAGTGAGAAGAGAGCCTGTCTTGATGATGGATGCTGCTTTCCCATGACAGCATTTCATGTAGATGGTGGGGAGAGCTTTACCCCTGATAGACTGGGCCATACCAACTACTTTTTGTAGGATTTTCCACTCAAGGGCATTGGTGTTTCCATACCAGACTTTGATGCAGCCAGTCAGTACACTCCCCACTGCAGATCGAAAGAAGTTTGTCAAAGTTCAAGATGCCAACTCCTAAGGAAGTAGAGGCTCTGCTGTGCTTTCATTGTAATTGCACTTACCTGGAAGGCCCAGAACAGTTTTTCCAAAATAATAACATTGAGGAATTTAAAGTTCACCAAGATGTTGCCTGCATTGGAGATGATTAGGTATAAGGGGAGGTTGATGAAGCATCAGATGCTGAACGGTGACATGATAAAAAGTATATAAAATTATGACAGGCACGGAGAGCGTAGATAGAGTCAATTTACCAGGGGAGAAATGTTAAATATTACATGGCATTGCTTTAAGATTATGCAGAAAAGTTTAAAAGGTGTGTGTGGGGCAATTTTTTAGATGCCAGGAACTTGGTACTGGAAATAGTGGAGGAAACAGATGTGATGGCAACACTTAAGAGGTATCTAGGCAAACAGGTGAATGGGTTGAGAGTTGAGAGGGACAGTATTCACCACATGCAGGCAGATGGGCGGTTTAAACCGGCATCATGACATCGCGGCCGATACAAAGGCGAGTGAGAGTTCAGTGCCGTCTACTAGGAGGGTATCTGCGTGTGACGGTATCTCGCTCTCTCTTGCTCGACACTCCCAAAGGAAAGTCCTTGCGTTTGAAGTCTCCCTCTCCCACGATGGTACCAGGGCAAGGTTTAATCAACACCTTCTATTTTCCTGGTTGCTCCATTTTTTTCCTATTTTTTGGGTGATTTTTGAACCGGGGCGGCTTGCAGATAATGAACTCCTGGCGTTGGCGGCAGACCGACTGATTTGCAGAGAGAGAGAATGTCGCACAGGTTGAGGAGAAGAGTTTTAAAAAGGAGTAGTTCGTGGGGATTGGAGCATTAGCAGCGGACCAATGGATTTGCGATTCATTAGCAGGAGCAAATAAAAGTAAAGCAGGGTCAAAGCAGAGCGGCCATTGTGTGAGTGGGCCAGTGTAGGAGTGGGGATGAGGCTTTGGAGAAGAGGGACAGGTAATTAGCAAGTAAGGCTTTTGTAGTGGTCCAATAAATTGTCACTAAATTACAGCTAATTAAGTAAAGTAGGGAAGATGCAGGACCGGGTGATGTACTGTAGCTGCATGATGTGGGAGCTGGTAAACCCCATTGTGGTTCCTGGTGACCACATCTGCAGCAAGTGTTGGCTGCTCGAGGAACTCAGGCTCAGAGCTGATGACCTGGAATCTGAGCTTCAACCACTGCGGCACATCAGGGAGGAGGAGGGTTACCTGGATTCTCTGTTTCAGGAGGTAGTCACACCCATTAGATTAGCTGCCTCAAATTCAGTCTGTGTCAGGGACTAGAGGGTGTGACTGTGAGTGAGGCGGGTAGTAGGATCTGAAGAGAAGGTGCTGGAGGAGCCTCAGCCCTTGAGCTTGCCCAACAGGTCTGAGATTCTCGCTCCCTGCGTGGATGAGAGGGGGGGGGGGCTGTAGGAAGGATGAACAAACTAACTGTGGCACCGTAGTTCGGGGAGCCATTCAAGAGGGGGGATAGAAGAGAAATGTAGAGGTAATTGGGGATAGTATAGTCATGGGAATTCACAGAGTTCTCTGCTTCAAGGATAGAGCATCCTGAAGGCTGGTGCCCAGGTCCGGGACATCTTATCTGACCTGCAGAGGAATTTGCAGTGGGATGGGAAAGATCCAGTTGTCGTGGTCCATGTGGGTACCAACGACATAGGTAGAACGAGGAAAGAGGTAATTTGAGCAGCTAGGGACTAAATTAAAAAGCAGAACCGAAAAGGTAGCAATCTCTGGATTATTACCTGAGCCACGTGCAAATTGGCATAAGGTCAATAAGATTAGAGTTAAATGTGTGGCTCAAAGATCGGTGTGGGAGAAGTGGGTTTGAATCCATGGGAAACTGGCACCAGTATTGGGGAAGGAGGGAACTTTTCCATTGGGATGGGCTCCACCTGAACCATGATGGGACCTGGATCCTAGTGAATCACATAATGGCTGTGGATAGGGCTTTCAACTAAGTAGTAGGGAGGGTGAGTTCACCAGATTGGAGAGGTAGAGATAAAGTAAAAAAGAAAAGTGTGAATAAGGATAAAGAAAAAGAAAAAAAAGAGAGAAGTAAGAGTGAAGAAAAGTCAAATGGAAGAGAATAAAAGATTACAAGATTTTAAAAGCACCAAGAGTATAAGGGCACTTCATTTGAATGCCTGTAATGTTCGAAACAAGGTCAGTGAACTTGCGGCATAAATCAGTACAAAGAGGTATGAGTGACCATTACAGAGACGTGGTTGCAGGGTGGAGAGGATTGGGAATTAAATATCCATGGATATCAGGTAATACAGAAGGATAGGCAGGAAGGTAAGGGAGATGGGGTGGCACTCTTAATTAAAGATGAGATCAGGGCAATAGTGAGAGACAATATAAGATCTATGGAGCAGTGTTGAATCCACCTGGGTAGAAATTAAGAATAGTAAAGGGGAAAAAAATCACTGGTGGGAGTTCTCTATTGGCCACCAAATAATAACATTACAGTGGCACAGGCAATAAACAGAAATATCTGAGGCAGGTAAGAACGGAACAGTAGTTATCATGGGGAATGTTAATTTGCACATGGACTGGGTGAATCAAGTTGGTCAAAGCAGTCTTGAGGAGGATTTCACAGAATGTATCCGTGGTAGCTTTCTTGAACAGCATGTTATACTGAACCTACAAGGGAATGTGCTGTCTTAGATCTGGTTCTGTGCAATGAGGTGGGTAAAATTAGTGATCTTGTAGTTAGGGATCCTCTTGGAAAGAGTGATCACAGTATGGTTGAATTTCTCATATAAATGGAGGGTGCAATAGTCCAATCTAAAACCAGTGTATTATGCCTAAACAATGGAGACTACAATGGGATGAGGGAGGAGTTGGATAGTGTAGAGTGGGAACACAGGCTATTTGGTGGGACAGTTGAGGAACAGTGGAAAACTTTCTAAGAGATTTTTCACCGTGCTGAACAAAATAATATCCCAGTTAAAAGCAAAGACAGTAAGGGTGGGGAGTTCCGGCATTGGATAACTAAGGAAATAAAAGAAGACATCAAACTAAAAGCTCGTGCATACAAAGTCACCAAGAGTAGTGGGGAATTGGAAGATTGGGAAAACTTTAAAAATCAACACAGAACCACTAAGAAAGGGAAACTAAATTGTGAAAATAAACCAGGACAAAACATAAAAATGGATAGTAAAAGTTTTTATAATTATATAAAGTGGAAAAGGGTGGCCAAAGTGAATGTAGGTCCCATGGAGGACAAGAAGGGGGCAGTGATATTGGGTAATGAGGAAATGGCTGAGGCTTTGAATGACTATTTTGTGTCAGTCTTCATGGTGGAGGACACATCTAATATGCCAAAGAGAGATGTGATAGATGCAATGGGAGGTGAGGAGCTCGATATAATAGCTATCAATAAAGAGGTTGTGCTGAGCAAACTTGTGGGCCTAAAGATAGACAAGTTCTCTGGTCCTGATGGAATGCATCCCAGGGTACTGGAATAAATGGCAGAAGTTAGTAGAGGCTTTGGTGATGATTTACTGAACTTCTCTGGAGTTTCTGGCAGATTGGAAGATGGCAAATGTCATGCCACTGTTCAAAAAAGGATGTAGCTAAAAGGCAGGTAACTATAGGCCAATTAGATTAACATCTGTAGTTGGGAAAATGCTTGAAGCTATCATTAAAGAAGTAATAGTGAGGCATCTGGAAAGAAATGGATCCATCAAGCAGACGCAGCATAGAGTCAGCAAAGGCAGGTCCTGTTTGACAAACTTACTGGAGTTCTTTGAGGATACAACAAGAGCAGTGGATAGAGGGGAACAGATGGACGTTATTTACTTAGATTTCCAGAAGGCATTTGATAAGATGCCATGTAAAAGACCTATCCATAAGATAAGGATGCACCGAGTTGGGGTGATGTATTAGCATGGATAGGGGATTGGTTAAGTAAGAGAAAGCAGAGAGTTGGGATACATAAACGTTACTCTGGTTGGCAATCAGTGGTGAGCAGTGTACTGCAGGGGTTGGTGCTGGGCCTGCAACTGTTCATGATATACATTAATGATCTGGAAGAGGGGACCGAGTGTAGTGTATCTAAGTTTGCTGATGACACTAAATTGAGTGGTAAAGCAAATTGTGCAGAAGATACGAAGAGTCTGCAGAGAGATATAGACAGGTTAAGTGAGTGGGCAAGGGTCTGGCAGATGGAGTACAATGTTGGTAGATGTGAGGTCATCCACTTTGGAAGGAAAAATGGAAGGTCAGATTATTATTCAAATGGAAAAAAAAATTACAGAATGCTGCAGTGCAGAGTGACTTGGGAGTGCTTGTGCATGAATCACTAAAGGTTGGTTTGCAGGTGCAGTAGGCTAACAAGAAGGCAAATCGGATGTTGGCCTTCATTGCTAGAGGGAATTTAAGAGCAGGGAGGTTATGCTGGAACTGTACAGGGTACTGGTGAGGCCACATCTGGAGTATTGCATGTAGTTCTGGTTTCCTCACTTGAGGAAGAACATACTGGCTTTGGAGGTGGTGCAGAGGAGGTTTACCAGGTTGATTCCAGAGATGAGGGGGTTAGACTATGAGGAGAGATTGAGTCAGCTGGGACTGTACTCACTGGAATTCAGAAGAATGAGCGGAGATCATATAGAAACATATAAAGTTATGAAAGGGATAGATAAAATAGTCAGGAATGTTGTTTCCACTGATAGGTGAGACTAGAACTAGGGGAACATAGCCTCAAGATTCAAAGTAGATTTAGGATGGAGATGAGGAGGAACTGCTTTTTCCAAAGAGTGGTAAATCTGTGAAATTCTCTGCCCGTTGAAGCGGTGGAGGCTAAGTCAGTAAATATACATAAGACCAGGTTGGATAGATAGAGTTTTGCATGGTAGGGAAATGAAGAGTTATGGGGAAAAGGCAGGATGGTGGAGATGGGTCAATGGTCAGATCAGCCGTGATCTTATTGAATGGTGGGGCAGGCTCCTGCTCCAATTGCTTATGTTCTTATGAGCTGACCTGAAATATGCCTTTAGTGTTTTTCTTTTGTTTTGTATTCTGTGTTTTTACACTTTTTTTGCCGTTTGGATGTGGGCGGGAGGGAATTTGATGTTTTTCTTTGAATCTGTTCCATGGTTCTTCTTTGTTTCATGACCGTCTGTGGGAAGACGAATCTCAGGGTTGCATACTGCATACATGCTTTGATAATAAGTGTACTTTGGATCCTTTGAATAACTGAACAAACACAGTGGGCCAGAGGACTGTTATTGTCCTCTACTGTCTGTCAAGTTAATACTGTCACTTCCTAATAAGTAAAGCTCCTCTCATGATCATCGTTCTCAGTGAGGTTTTGCTTCCCTGGTGGTGCTTGGCCAACACATCAGGCATGCCAGTCTGTGACAGTGTGTTACCAAGGGGATGGCTGGAAGGGAAAGGGGGTGGGGGGTGATGAGTTGACAGAATGGGAATTTTAGTCGACAAAACTTACTACTAGTGAGAAGTCCTTTAAGTCACGGGACCTTCAGTTGTAATGGTACAAAGCTAGTATTCAGGATCTCCGTGATGCTAAAAACATGGACCAATATGTCAAAGATTTCACCATCTTGAGATGTTTCTTGCTCTTTTTCTTGCTCTCTGCTATCCCTGAACCATACCACTTGCAGCTGTTTGGTGCTTGGCTTTGTGCCAATTGTCTCTTTGAGATGCCTGCAGCAAGAATATACAGCCAACCCAGAAACTGACCTAAGGATCAATTGAAACTCCTAGCTCTAGGTGCTGCGTCAGAGCTGAAGCTTTGAACCAGACTCTAAACTGGAAAGGAACTCTGATCAGGGGTCTCCACCTAAAAAACTTTGACTGTTTACCCTTTCCCACAGACGCTGCCTGGCCTGCTAGGTTCCTCCAGCATTTCGTGTGTGTGCTTGGATTTCCAGCATCTGCAGATTTTCTTGCCTGCGTAAGTTCAGTGTACTCTGGCCAAACGCTATGTTACAAGCCACTGATGTAAAAAACAACAGAATGACTGCATACTGTCTGCCCTCAAAGGAAGTTTGATGGTGTGAATATAGGCGGAAAATGTTTGTTAATAAGTTCCAAATTGCAGATAAGTTCAAAAAAGAACTTTTTCTCATAAAATCATCATTGTTGTGCTGATAGACCATAAGACATAGGAACAGAATTAGGTCTATTGGACAACCTCCAGAGACATCTGTGGAAATGAATTCCACAGAATCACCATCCTCTGATGAAAGAAATTCCTGATAGTTGAACACCATGCATTCCTAAATGGAATCTAACAATACGCAGATGGTGCATTCAAACAGCAAGGCTGCGTTAGTCAAATAATAACCCAAAAATCACATCCATGTGTTGGCAGAGAGATACAGTTGCAGTTAAAGGTTAAAATGTAATTGAGGACACCTTGCAAGAAGTCAGAAACAGAATAACTTGAGTGGTGCTTTCTATTGATTGAATAATCCAATTTACCAATTAAACCAATTATTTAAGAAAAGCATGTCATGCATTCTGTCTGTACAGATGATTTCATTACAACAGTGTACTGAGGTAGTAGAAGGTAAGACATTAACAGAGTGCAGAGGAAGTGTCACAGTTACAGAGGAAATGCAGTGCATGTACACAGTAAGGTGCAAGGCCAAAATGAGCCAAAAGTCCATCTTCTGAAACCAGGGAGTGGATGAATAGTTTTATAAAAGTGGGATAGAAGCTATCCTTGAGCCTGATGGTCCTTTCAAGCTTGTGCATCTTCTGTCCAGTAGGAGTGGGGGGGTGGGGGAAGAGAGAATGTCTGGGACGGGTGTGGTCTTTGATGATGTTGGCTGCCTTACTGAGACAGGAAGAAGTGTCCATGGAGGGGAAGATGGCTTCCTCTAGTGTGCTGAACTGTGGTCACAACTGGTCCCAAGTAGAGCAGTCGCCACATCATATTTTGCGTCTGGGCAGAATGGTACGTCGGCAAAGGTCAAAGAGGACATGACAAATTTCTTTTAGCCTCCTGAGACAGGGAGATGCTGGTGAGCTTTTCTTGCTCATAGCACCAGGTGTTGGACTTCAAAGTTCAAAGTAAATTTTATTATCAAAATACATATATGGCACCATATACAACCCTGAGATTCATTTCCCTGTGGGCATACTTAGCAAATCTATAGGGTAGTAACTACAACAGGATCAATGAAGATAATGACAAGATAATGACAACAAGACCATCTAGAGTGCAGAAGACAACAATCTGTGCAAATGCAGATAAAAATAAGTAGCAATAAAGAATGAGAACAGGAGATAATGAGAAAACAGAGTCCTTAATAGTGATATCATAGTTTGTGCAAACATATCAATGACGGGCACAAGGGAAGTTGAGTGTGGTTATCCTCTTTCATTCAAGAGCATAAATATTGAGTAACTGTGTTTGAACTTGGTGGTGTGAGTCCTGAGGCACTTGCATCTTCTACCTGTCGGCAGCAGTGAGAAGAGAGCATGACCTGGGTTGTGGGGATCTCTGATGATGGATGCTGCTTTCTTACGTCAGCATTTTATGTAGACGTACCAAATGGTAGGCTTGGTAAGTAAGTGACGTTTAGAGTTAGAAGGAAATGCAAAGAAGATTGACCACCTGTAGGAGGAGAGAGAGAGATCAGTGTTCCATTTAAAGGTTAAAGATTGTTAGATATAGCACGCAGAAGTCCTGTTAGAGTGCAATAGTTTTCACCATTGTGTATCATACTCTCACTAATTCCCTGCCACGTCTTGCATACTGTCACTTGTGGGTTCAGACCAAACTCAGGAATGCAAAAACCACTTACCAGCTGCCAGCTGAGCAAAACTGAACTGATTAACGTCAGACAGTCTCACCACGTCAGAGGAGAGATCTACAATTCCACTTGCCATTCAATTGTCCTGTACACTGAGACTCATCGCATACCAGTCCTCAAACACACACTTCTCTAACACTACACGGCCACGTCCCCATACAAAAATGATGCTGAGATACAACTTAGGTACACTGGGACACATCATCAGCGATGTAACCTGGGGTCGTCAAGTGTTTCCGGCCTTTCAACAACAGACACACTTGCCCAAGTGACCCAGCCAGGGCTTGTCAGGTCCTGGTTTGTGTCCCAGCAGCACTGGTCCATGGGTCACACCTCTCGATCCACGGCCATCTGGAGCCTCTGTGATGGTCCTAATGGTTCTTCTCTGGCAGCTTCCGTGATGACAAAGAGAGGGTAGGTTCTGCAGAGTGAACGGGCAGCAAAATCACTACATCCCGCCTCTATAGGTTCACATTGTGCCCTCCAGCCCTGTCTTTGCCAATTCCCCACCAGCTCCTGTTAATTAGCCTTCTAACGCTCAAATGCCTCGTCAATCCTTCCCAAGGCACTGTCAGTTCTACCTTGACCATCTGACAGAATGACCATGTCACGTCTCAGGGATCATGATGTGATAAAGTCAGGGAACTTTCAAGATCGACTTTCTGTTGCCTGTCAGACGTCGCGATGAGCAAGCCCGCTGGTGATCTGGGGCGAGGCTGTGGTGGGTATCTAGCACTGACAAAGGCTATGGGGTTTCTAAGTTGGTGGAACTGCTTGCTGTTGTTAGTGACAAAGGAGGTATTTTCTGTCACTACCTTCAGCCCCTGATCATGGCAAGGTGTTAGCGGACTTCTCCCAGGGCTTTTGGGCAGCTACTGAGGATGTGTTCCAGGGTCCCTCCGCCAAGGCAGAGAGGACATGATGGTGCCTTGCTTTTGTCCCCAGCAAAAATGTTCGCTGGACTAGGCAGGATGTCGTACATAGCCTGGATTATGAACTTTGTGCGCTCAGGATCGGCCTGCCAGATGTTGGGCCAGGAGATCTTCCGCTTCAGCGCACTCTCCCACCTTGCCCAAGCTTCCTGTTGCCCCTTTCCTATCATCCTGGTGGTGAGCATTTCCTTCACAGCTGCTTGCATCTCTTCCTGGATCAGTTTACAACCCTCCCTGCTCTGGGCCCTGTTGCATTAGGCTGCAGGGAAGCCTGACCAGATGTCACTGTCACTACCAGAGTCATGTGCCTCAGCTGTGACTCAGGCATCTCCACTGACCGCTGGGTCTTCCACTTCCTGCCTGTACGGATCTCAATGCCAGCTGCCAAGGTATTGCGGTTGCTGGATTGTCTATACAGCATAAATTCTCTTACATGGGCGACCATAAATTGCTCATCCAGGCTGCTGAGGGAAGTTTTTGTTTATTCCTCTTCCTTTCTAAGTAGCTTAGAAAAGTATGGGCAAACCTAGTAATTTCTAAGGTAGGGATGTGTTCGGCACAACTTTGTGGGCTGAAGGGCCTGTATTGTGCTGTAGGTTTTCTAACGTTTTTACGTTTCATAATGAGCAATGCTGCTCAGGCTATGTGGGAGGCTCAGCCATCTTCCAAGGTAGCTATCGATTTTTCATTTCATTTCATTTTTCAATCTTTTTATTGATTTTCCAGTAAAAAATATACAAATCAGAGGAGAAGTTTAGCAAACAAATAATACAAAAGATGTATAAACAGCAGTAAAAAAAAAGTATATATTGTCAAAATCAGATAGGTAAAATGTTATGCTGTTATGTATACAATATAATCAAGACACCACAACTCTTAACAAATCATAAAAAAAAGATTGGAAATTTTAATAAAAAGAAAAAAACCACTAACCTAAACTAAAACAAAAAAAAAGAAAAGAAAGATTGGGCAGTCCGTTTGAGGATAAAATTAAAAGGAAAAGAAAAAGAGTTTTCTTTCAAGACCCTAAACTGTTGACATGGGTACCTCATATACCGGCCTCCTCCGTGGATTGTCACCTCGTCGTGGTGGAGAAGCTTGTGTGATCCTGTGATCCCGAGAGCGATGCCGTCTGGAGCTATGCTCCTGGTAGGGTCACCCATGGCAGTAAGGTCAAGGGTGAGGTTCCTGACAAAGAACAATCCAACCAAGACCTCAATAGCGGAACAGGCAGACAAAGTTACTTTGAACTCAATGGCTGTGAAGGCGGATGAAGGCTGGTAGATCCAGGCCTTGATCTTGCTAGGTAGGCCTCGCTCGTCCATACAAGTGAGCCAGACTTCTTGATGGTCTTCTGGATGTAAGCCACATCTCTGAGGCTGCAGTCAAATACTTCCTCAGGCTTCTGACTGATTTCTCAGAGAGTTGTTAGGATAGCAATACATTCAGGGAGAAATGTAATTTGCCCACAAGTCTGCTTTTCTTTTACACCAGAGTCCTGGATTTCTCTGGCTTAAAGGTCACCCTTGCCCATGCTCCTTGCCTAGCCCCTGAAGGATCCGTCTACTATCAGGGACTGATGTAGTTGTCATCGTGAGGTCATCGATGAAGGCTTTTTTTGGGGTGGTTGTATGCCTGGTTCAGTCAGAGGGCCTCTACACTCCACTTGGGCTGCCTTAACCAGCGTATTCATGACCAGGTAAAGGAGGATCACTAAGAGTGTATATCCAGTTAGAATACCCTTCGCAGGCCGCTAACACTGTGATATGGTCATTCCTGAGGAGACTCTCAATCTGAAGTTCCCACAGTAGTTCTGGATGAGGTCCTTTATCTTCGTCAGAGCATGATGTTGGTTCAGGGGGGATCATCACCAACTTCTGTGGTAATAGCCCTAAGTATTGGCAAGGTCTAGCCTTAGTACTGCTAGGTCTCTCTTTCCCTTACATACCTCCTTGATCAGCTGGAAAACCACATCTGTGTGTCCCAGGCACCCTGGGAACCCCTCCTTTCTGTACGGATGTATCAATGTAGCCATTTTTGAGGAGAAACTCGGTCTGGTGACAGGAAATGATACTGAAAAATATCTTCCCTTCCACAATGAGCAGCGAGGTGGATCTAAACTGATCAATATCCTTGGAGTTCTCCTCTTTTGGGGATCCATACACCCTCTACACACATCCACTGTTCTGCGACCTTTCCCCTATGACAGATAACCCTGAAGAATTTCCAAAGTAGCTGGAGGAGCTTAGGGCTGTGCTTGTACACTTTGCAAGGTATTCCGCTGGGACTAGGGGCTGAACTAGCACTGGCTGCTCGGACTACTTTCTGGATTGCCTTCCAGTTGCAGTCAATGTAGCAGGAGGAGGATATACTGGGGCGCTTTGGAGTTCTAGCTCCTGCACCCTCTCTCAGTGGCAGAGAAGGTTCTGAAGGTGTAGATCCATCTCTTGTTTGGAGTACGCGAGGTGACCACTATGATTCTGTCCTAGCGGTTGCTAAGTGCATCTATAGGGGTTCACAATAAAGGCAGCTCGACTCTTGGCTCTTTCTCTTTGCTATCGTCTATGCCCTTTTGCCTTGCACAATGTAAAAACCCAAGTTCTTGAGGGTGTTATGAAGCTCGGCAAGTGGTGCTTTCTTTTCTTCACTCGCGCCCCCAAGACTGCCTAGCCAGGTATCAGAGTTCCAGCTGTACCTGGTGTATTTTGGCCACTCTATGGTTCATTGTGTTGGGAGCTCTGCTGGCTTTCTTCTCCACTAGGATGAATCCCTCAGTAGCAAAGATGACAATGAAAGTTGGCAAGGTCTGGAGTCATCTACTGACATAGTCCATGGCTTTTGCCTCAATGATATGGACTACGTCCTTCTCAAACTGCAGCCACTCCCTTCGATGGCTTGCTGGAGGCCACTTAACCCACTGATATTCTGCTACTGTGCCTGGAACGGGAGTTTCCGGTGCTTGGAGGTTCTGGGCAATGTGGGGTGACTCCGGGCCGGGCTCCTCCTGTGTCTCACCAGGAGTGAATCCCAAACGCTGCAGGAAGTTCATCTTGGCCTGATACATTTTTAGGCAACAGGAGTTCTTGCAGACCTAGTCGCAAAAGCATCTCTCACTCGTAATTAATGATCTGTTTGCAAAGGTTGACATTCGTAGGTCTTTTTTGGTGGGGTGCTCATCCTGCCCTCCCCCCCCCCACCCATCCACCCTGCGTTATCCTAGAGGAATGTCTCTGTGGGTCTGCCCACAGCTTGTAGGATTTCCAAATACATTCTGTCCTACACTGCACATCCACATCCTCATACAGAAAGCTAGGCACACGTACACATCTTTAGTTTATACAAGAGCTTTGGTGTTCATTCATAATTGGCGAGTGGCACAGCAGAGAGAAAGGTCTTGTGCTCAGCTTAACTGGGCAGAAGGAGAGGGTCGTTAAGGTGTTTTGGAACCCACTGAAGAAGTGATGAATCCAAGTACTTAGATGAATCTCATGACGGGGAAGCATTCAGTACAATTTAGTGGGGATACGTAGTGAAATGATTGCACAACAGACAGTATGTCAGAAATATCAGGCTTGTTAAAAAGAATACATGTGGCAAGTGGCCTGGAGGAGTCAGGCTCCAATTTCATGCAACAGACCTTTGTAGAACAGGAGAGGACCACTTCCACTCTCACACTGGAGAATTTTAACATGAGGAAGCCAATGCCAGTATCTACCAAGAGCCCGGTGTTCCCATAATTTTTATTCAACACAGTGATTTAAGTAAGGAATCTGAAGCCAGAGGAAAGGATAACTCTCATCTTCAAAGATTTGCTGGGACATCAGTATGCTCAAATATGGAGTTCAGGTGGTTGGCATCTGTCTGTCTCAAAGGACAATGGGTGATGATGATCATTATCATAAGCCTGGGCAGAAGGTATGTAGATCCTGAGATGCCCAGTTGTCAAGCTGCCCCTCTCGGTCTCACCAGCGTAGTCCAAAGGAAGGCTTATGAAGCTATACATTTGGCACCAGCTTGGCTGCAGGAGCTGCCGGAAGGATGTTCAATGACGTCCAGCTGCCTTACGGGCTCCACTCCGGATTCGCTCTGGGTCCACTCCTGTAGTCTTTGTCTCTCCCGAGGCTGCCCACAAGGCAGTAGAACTATTTACCCATAGCTAGGGATCTGGTTCACGAGCGTGCTACGGTTCATTGTGTAGGTAGGTAGATGGCTGACATATGACAACATTAACGATATGAAAGTTCAACTCGTGAACTAGAAGTAATATGGACAATTCATGAGCCAAGTCCAAACTAATCAGAATTTGTGGACCAGTTTGTGAAAGACTGCATTTGATTGGCAGCATCGAGCTGGCACTGCCCCGGGGCGGTGTGGTGTGGTGTCCAGGCTGGGGTCTGTGTGCCCCCGATGTTTGCTTGGCAGAAGGCGAGCTGTATTGTGGTGGGCTGCAGATTTTGCTGGCACTCAGTTGGGCTCAGCTCCTCATGCTGTGGTGTCACCTGTTTACAGTGCGCTCCACCAGGGTCAACGAGGTGCAGCTTTCGGGCTGGAGAGAATCTCCAGTCCTGCTGAAGAATCTCGACCCGAAACGTCGACAGTGCCTTTTTTTCCGTGGATGCAGCCTGGCCTGCTGAGTTCCTCCAGCATCTTGTGTGTGTTGTTCCGATACGTGCTGGCTATCTTCTATGTGCGAGGGCTAGACCGCAAGTTGCGGTATCAGCTGTTTAGAGTTGCCAGGAGAGAGGTGTCGGAGTCGGTGTTGCTGGTGCTGCCCCCACCTGCCCCGCCAGTGTTTGCTCGGCAGAAGACAAGCTCCGCTGTGGTTGTCTGCAGGTTCCGGTGGTGTTGGATGACTTGAGTTTGGACTCTTTTATTGAGTGGCCATGTCTTTCCATCTTATACACGCTTTTGTGTGCCTTGTGCTGTGCGTGACTGTTGGTGCTGTGTTTTGCACCTTGATCCCAGAGTAACGCTGTTTCGTTTCGTGAGCATTCATCTATGGTTGAATGACAATTAAACTTGAATTGAATTAATGGCGTCAGAGGGTGACTTCTTTGAGCTCATTTGCAAAACAGCTTAAATTCCTCTCTTTGGTGTATTTTTTTTTCCTTTTCGAAGTGGCTGGGGTCTGTGATCTACAGCTGCGGTCTAACTGCGGTTCTTCTCAGAGGTGGGTTCCTGCTGTTGGAGCTTGCCGACCGGCCGTTTTTGATATCATATTAGATATTATATCTAATAAAATTGATGCACCATCAAATAACTCTCGGAGACAGGAGGCGAACGATAAACTTTTATTAGCTTCAAGAGACCACGATTAGCAGCAAGAGACCACCACACAACATCCTGGAGACTGAGGGGGGAGCAGTGACTCCAATCTGCTTTATACAGGGGTCAGTGGGAGGAGCCACAGGAGCAGTCAGCAGAGGGGCGTGTCCAGACAGGTATATATAGTTCACCTCAGGAACCAGCAGAATGTCTCCCCCTCCCCACACCATTGAGAGAGAGGGAGCGATCGCTCGAGTGCAGAAGCCTCCCGCTGTCTCAGTGCTCTGATCTCCCGCGATGCTTCAGTTGGAGTCAATACCAAGGAATCAGACATCCACAGGGGCCACTCAAGGCCTCACCCCAAAGGTGCACATCATTAAGTTGGAGGTGCAGCAGCTACTCAGGGAGGGGATCATTAAACCAAGCACAAGTCCTTGGAGGGCCCAGGTGGTCGTTGTTCAGACCAGGCAGTAAAATAGGATGGTCGTGGACTATAGCCAGACCATCAATAGGTTCCCGCAGCTTGACGCGGACCCCCTACCCCACATCGCGGACATGGTCAATCAGATAGCTCAGTACAAGGTGTACTCGACCACAGACCTGAAATCCGCTTACCACCAGCTCCCCATCTGCCCGGAGGACCGCCCCTACACCGCCTTTGAGGTGGGTGGCAGGCTCTATCACTTCCTGCGCATCCCGTTCAGTGTCACGAATGGTGTCTCTGTCTTCCAGAGGAAAATGGACCGGACGGTGGACCAGTGCCAACTGAAGGCCACATTCCCATATCTGGATAACATCACCATCTGCGGTCACGACTGGCAGGATCACGACACTAACCTCCAACGATTTTTCCAAGCGGCCAAAGCTCTTAACCTTACCTCTAACAGGGACAAGTGTGTGTTTGGAACCACCCGACTTGCTATCCTTGGTAACGTCGTGGAGAACTGGGTCATTGGCCCTGACCCCGACCATATGCACCCTCTTTGGAACTCCCTCTTCCCACCACCCTCAGAGCCCTCAAACAGTGCCTGGGCTTTTCCTATTACGCCCAATGGGTCCCTCACTACGCAGACAAGGCCCGCCCCCTGGTCAAGTCCACCGCATTTCCCCTCTCAGCCAAGGCCCGCGCGGCCTTCAGCCGCATTAAAAGGGACATTGCCAAAGCAACGATGCATGCGGTGGACGAGACCATTCCCTTCCAAGTAGAGAGTGACGCCTCTGACTTTGCGCTGGCTGCTACCCTCAATCAGACAGGAAGGCCGGTAGCATTCTTCTCTCGTACCCTTCAAGGCTCTGAAATTCGGCACTCCGCGGTGGAGAAAGAAGCCCAGGCCATAGTGGAAGCTATTAGGCACTGGAGGCACTATCTCACCGGCAAAAGGTTCACCTTGCTGACCGACCAGCGCTCAGTTGCGTTCATGTTTAGCAACCAACAGCGGGGCAAAATCAAAAATGATAAAATTTTGCGGTGGAGAATGGAACTCTCCACCTACAACTATGATATCCCGTACCGGCCTGGAAGGTTCAATGAGCCCCCTGATGCCCTATCCTGGGGAGCTTGTGCCAGCATGCAGCTCAACCGGCTATATGCCCTCCATGCAGATCTTTGTCACCCGGGGGTCACCCGATTTTACCATTTCGTGAAAGCCCGGAACCTGCCTTACTCCCTTGAGGACATCAGGACGATGACCAGGGACTGCCAAGTCTGCGCTGAGTGCAAAACGCACTTCTACCGTCCTGAAAAGGCACAACTTATCAAGGCCACCCGTCCCTTTGAGCGACTGAGTGTCAACTTTAAGGGCCCCCTTCCCTCCACCGACCGCAATGTGTACTTTCTCAACATAATCGACAAGTACTCACAGTTCCCCTTTACCATCCCCTGCCCCGATACCACTGCCACGTCTGTCATAAAAGCCCTGCACCAGCTCTTCACTCTGTTCGGGTATCCCTGCTGTATCCACAGTGATAGAGAGTCCTCCTTTATGAGTGACGAGCTGCGCCAGTACCTGCTGGCTAGTGGTATTGCTACTAGTAGGACCACGAGATATAATCCCCAGGGAAATGGACAGGTGGAGAGGGAGAATGCCACAGTGTGGAAGGCCACACTTTTAGCCCTTAAGTCAAAGGGATTGCCAGTCTCTCACTGGCAGGAGGTCCTCCCCAAGGCGCTCCACTCCATCCGCTCCCTGTTATGCACGTCCACCAATGCCACCCCTCATGAGCAACTCCTTTCTTTTCCCAGGAAGTCTGCCACTGGGACCACCCCACTGGCTTGGATGACGTCCCCAGGGCCAGTTCTGCTCGGGAAACATGCGAGGAGCAATAAATACTCCCCGATGGTCGAGAGGGTTCACCTACTTCATGCGAACCCCCAGAATGCCTACGTGGTCTTACCTGATGGGCGGGAGTACACGGTCTCCGTCCACGACCTGGTGCCCGCAGGAGCACCAGACCCCTACCCTGAATGAGACCCCTACCCCGAACACTCCACGGTGACTACGAACCCCGTACCCACTGATGTATATACCCACGAGACACCACGCACACCAAGCCCTACACAGACTCCTCATGACACTCCCATACCGGGCGCCTGGCACAAGCATGAGGGATTACTGATGCCTAACGGGCTGGCACCTCAAGTCAGGCCGGAGCCAGCACAACCTCCATCACCGGTGCAATCACCACCAGTGCTACGTAGATCGCAGCGACGGACTCGACCGCCTGATAGACTTAACCTGTAAATATACTTGTAAGAAACTTCGCCCCACGGGGACTCTCTTTTAAAACAAAGGGGGGGTGAATGTGGTGAACTATATATACCTGTCTGGACACGCCCCCCGCTGACTGCTCCTGTGACTCCTCCCACAGACCCCGTATAAAGGCGATTGGAGGCACTGCTCCTCCCTCAGTCTCCAGGATGTTGTGTGGTGGTCTCTTGCTGCTAATCGTGGTCTCTTGCAGCTAATAAAAGCCTATCGTTCGCCTCCGGTCTCCGAGAGTTATTGATGGTGCATCAGTTCCCGAGTCAGGTGAGCGCAGATAAGCATCACATCAGACTGTAACATTGAAAGCGGTTTGTTGGTCTCCCCTCTCGCTGAGAAAGGAGTGACATCTCTCCCTCCCTTGTTAGTGAGAGAGACAGAGCCTGTGGCATGTCGAAGTGCTGGGTTATGGACTATAGATTTTGATGGACCTAGATCATAGTCTTCTTGGGGGCTTTGCTATTGTTTGCTGGTGGGAGGTGGGTGCTTATGCTTCCTGCTAGAATAAATAGGGGAGGGAGAGGGGCGAGGGTTGATGCTTTGCTGCTGCTTGTATGTGGGAGGGTGGAGGGGTCTTTGGCAATCTAACGTTTTTCTACCATTCATTCTTTGGAGTTTTCCTCTGTTTCGGGGATGTCTGCGGAGAGTAAGAATTTCAGGTTGTACACTGTATATGTTCTGTGATATTAAATGGAACCACTGAACCACTGAATTGAATTGAAAAGGTGGTGTTTCAGGTAAGCAGTATTCATCAATAAAAACCCCTCATTATCTGAGTTCCTCACCTCAGTATCACCATCGAGGAAGGAGGTACAGGAGCCTGAAGACTCACACTCAATATTTTAGGAACTGCTTCTTCCCTCCACCATCAAATTCCAAAATGATCCTCTCTGCTATTCCCTCCTTGCACTTACTTATTTTTGTATCTTAACGGTAATTTTTATATCTTGCTCTCCACTGTTTGTGCAAAATAACAAATTTCACAACATATGTCAGTGATAATAAACCTGATACTGATCTGATTCTTAAGAACCCACAGTTTTTCGTCAATCACAAGAGTCATCACTCTCGACTTCCATATTGTGGTTGAAAATAAGGAACTTTCAGATGGTAAGAAAATCATGAGAATCTGTTTTCCCTTTAGCACTGCAAGGGGCAGAAAGCTGAGAGTTATGACAAAGTTCAGCTACAATGCTCAAGGATCTGGAGAGTAAGGTTACTGTACCAGCAATATTGGCTAGTAAATATGTTGTGTGTTTAATATTACAATTGATTTGAGTAATCTTGTACATATATTGTTTGATTACGTATTCTTGTTCATTTAAATAATTCATTCTGGGTTACATGTAAAAATGTGTGAATTGCATACGTCATCACGCTACCAGGTGGTACGTGCGCGTCTCATTTAAAGTAAACTTGAAGTTAGTCATGCATTTCAGACCCATGTCTTCCTTTGAATTAGTTTAATATTTTGAAATTGCAAAACAAACCGGGAACAGGGTATTTTTACAATGAACCCGATGTAGCTAACAGAGGACAAACAATATGGCTTACACCAGAAGCGAACAAAAAATTAACAGGCTTGGCTGTGTCCATGAAATGAGTTTGAATGTCATTTCATACTAAAGCCTTTAGTTATCCAACTATACTGTAGAAAAGACAACTCGTGTGGGAATGACATTTGTAATAGTGAAATACAACAACCAACAAGTTACACAGGGCTTATATGTGATAAAAATTGTGGGCGCCAGCTTTTTGGTTCTGTAATTGGCTAAGACAACTACAACTTGATTAGAGATCCATCCACCATTTGCATGCCACATCCCCTGCAACAGAGTCAGCTGAAAGTTGCTGGATGATGCCACAGCAGTGCCAAGGGATGACGTTGGAAAACTCAAATGTATCAAAGGTAAAAGACATAAAATGCCACATCCAAGTTTTACAAAGCCTGTCTGGTTTTTCATATCATCTGTGATCAAGAAACCAGTCAACTAGATTGCATGGAGGCTAGAGGAATTTTTTCCAAGTTTGAGTGGAGCCCATGGGCAATGCCACTGTTCCAAGTAGCATGAAGAATGGGTCTGTCTGAATCTATGGTGACTTTACGGTCAACATCAACCCAGTACTGAAAGTAGATCAATACCCTTTGCCCAGGATAGAAAATATCTTTGCAAACCTTTCAGAAGGAAAACGTTTCAGCAAAGTGAACTTAGCTGAGGTCTACCTGCAGATGGAGGTGGAAGAAGAGTCCAAAGTGTTTCTCACCATCAACACTCACAAATGGCTTTGTAACTATCTTGGGCTTCTCTTTGGAGCAGCATCTGCACCTGCACTCTGGCAGGGAGTTATGGATCAGGTGCTGCAATTTTGCCCAGGAACTCAGTGTTACCTGATTGACACCACTGGTAATGGTGAGGCTGACAAGAAACATCTCCAAATTCTCAGGACAGTATTAAAAAGTATGGGCTCAGAGCACAATGCAACAAGTGTGGATTATTTAAACCAAGTGTCATCTACTGTGGTCACACCATTGATGCACAAGATTTTACACAAGTGTTCTAAACAAATTCAAGCAGTGGTAGATGCCCCAAGGCCAAAGGATGTGTCACAATTTTGATCCTTTTTAGCATTTGTCAATTACTATAACAGGTTCCTGCCAAACTTGTCTACTGTGCTCCACCCCTTGAACTCATTACTGCAGATCGGGGAGAAGTGGCAATGGACAAAGCAGAGTGAGCTGACTGTCAAAAAGGGGAATGAAACAGAGACCAGACACTGTACTCACGCATCGTGATCCACATTGTACAGTGAAGCTTGCCTGTGATGTCTCGCCTTATAGTGTAGGTGTTGTCACATGTTATGAGTGACGGAAGTGAATGTCCCATAGGCTTTGAATCATGCTCCCTTACCACCGCAAAGGGAAATTACACACTGATTGACAGAGAGCCCATGAGTCTGGTTTGGGGTATCAAACGTTTCCACCAATACTTGTATAGGAAAGAGTTCACCCTCACTACTGATCTTTAACCACTAGTGACAATTTTCAATCCACATAAGGGTGTTCTACTAACAGCAGCAGCACAATAGACAGCAGGTGCAGGTGTAGGCCATTCGGCCCTTCTAGCCAGCACCGCCATTCACTGTGATCATGGCTGATCACACATAATCAGTACCCCGTTCCTGCCCTCTCCCCGTATCCCTTGACCCCGCTACCTATAAGAGCTCTATTTAACTCTCTCTTGAATGCATCCAGAGACTTGGCCTCCATTGCCTTCTGGAGCAGAGCATTCCACATATCCACCACTCTCTGGGCGAAAAAGTTTTTCTGCATCTCTGTTCTAAATGGCCTACCCCTTATTCTTAAACTGTGGCCTCTAGTTTTGGACTCACCCATCTGCGGGAACATGCTTCCTGCCTCCAGTGTGTCCAATCCCTTAATAATCTTATATGTTTCAATCAGATCCCCTCTCATCCTTCTAAATTCCAGTGTATACAAGCCCAGTCGTTCCAATCTTTCAACATATGACAGTCCCGCCATTCCGGGAATTAACCTTGTGAACCTACGCTGCACTCCCTCAATAGCAAGAATGTCCTTCCTCAAATTTGGAGACCAAAACTGCACACAATACTCCAGGTGGGGTCTCACCAGGGCCCTGTACTGCAGAAGGATCTCTTTACTCCTATACTCAATTCCTCATTATAAAAGCCAGCATGCCATTAGCTTTCTTCACTGCCTGCTGTACATGCATGCTTGCTTTCATTGACTGATGTACAAGAACAGCTAGATCTCGTTGTACTTCCCCTTTTCCTAACTTGACTCCATTTAGATAATAATCTGCCTTCCTGTTCTTGCCACCAAAGTGGATAACCTCACATTTATCCACATTAAACTGCATCTGCCATACATTTGCCCACTCACCCAAACTGTCCAAGTCACCCTGCATTCTCATAACATCCTCCTGACATTTCACACTTCCACCCAGCTTTGTGTCATCAGCAAATTTGCTGATGTTACTTTTAATCCCTTCATCTAAATCATTAATGTATATTGTAAACAGCTGCGGTCACAGCACCGAACCTTGCGGTACCCCACTGGTCACAGCCTGCCATTCTGAAAGGGACCCATTAATCAATACACTTTGTTTCCTGTCGGCCAGCCAATTTTCAATCCATGTCAGTACTCTGCCCCCAATACCATGTGCCCTAATTTTGCCCACTAATCTCCTATGTGGGACTTTATCAAAAGCTTTCTGGAAGTCCAGGTACACTACCTCCACAGGCTCTCCCTTGTCCATTTTCATGGTTACATCCTCAAAAAACTCCAGAAGATTAGTCAAACATGATTTTCCCTTCATAAATCCATGCTGACTCGGATTGATCCTTCTACTGCTATCCAAATGTGTCGTAATTTCCTCTTTTATAATTGACTGCAGCATCTTTCCCACCACTGACGTCAGGCTAACCGGTCTATAATTCCGTTTCCTCTCTCCCTCCTTTCTTGAAAAATGGGACAACATTAGCCACCCTCCAATCAGCAGGAACTGTTCCTGAATCTGTAGAACATTGGAAAATGATTACCAATGCATCCACGATTTCTAGAGCCACCTCTTTAAGTACCCTGGGATGCAGACCATCAGGTCCCGGGGACTTATCAGCCTTCAGACTCAACAGTCTATCCAACACCGTTTCTTGCCTAATATAAATTTCCTTCAGTTCGTCCTTTACCCTAGTTCCTTTGACCACTATTACATCTGGGAGATTGTTTATGTCTTCCCTAGTGAAGACAGATCCAAAGTACCTGTTCAGCTCATCTTCCATTTCCTTGTTCGCCATAATAAATTCACCCGTTTCTGTCTTCAATGGTCCAATTTTGGTCTTAACTATTTTTTTGCTATTCACATACCTAAAGAAGCTTTTACTATCCTCCTTTATAATCTTGGCTAGTTTACCTTCGTACCTCATTTTTTCTTGGTGTATTGCCTTTTTTGTTTTCTTCTGTTGCTCTTTAAAAGCTTCCCAGTCCTCCAGTTTCCCGGTCATCTTTGCTATGTTATACTTCTTCTCTTTTTATTTTTATACTGCCCTTTACTTCCCTCGTCAGCCACAGCCGCCCCTTACTCCCCTTAGGATCTTTCTTCCTCTTTGGAATGAACCGATCCTGCACCTTCTGCATTATTCCCAGAAATACCTGCCATTGTTGTTCCACTGTCTTCCCTGCTAGGGTATTGCTCCATTGAACTTTGGCCAGCTCCTCCCTCATAGCTCCACAGTTACCTTTGTTCAACAAATATGGAGATGGGCTGTTTCTTGGAGGACACAAATACAAGATCGAATTCAAGAGGACAACTAACATGGAAATGCTGGTGGACTGTCATGTTTACCTTTGGAAAAGGAAATACCAGAAAAATATTACAAAAGAAAAGGGCAATCCTCCTGATAGGTTCTCCCAAACACAAATCGAAAGTCAACCTACTACAGCAGAGATGACCCAAACGGAAACCAGAAAAGACCCCACCCTGTCTCAGGTCTACATGCTCACCTAGAATGGCTGGAACGTGCAGCAGAAATCCATTTCCCCTATTTTTACCAGGGCCGGGACAAATTTGTCCTTGGTGGAGGTTGCCTAGGGGATTGCCAGTTTTTGTACTATCCAAGCTGAGAGTTAAAGTGTTGGAGGAGCTACAGTGCATGCTGGTCTTCTAGGCATGGTCAAAATGAAAGTGATGGCTTTGTCTGGTGGCCTAGGAGGGGTCAGCAGATCAAGCAACTTGCGGTATGCTGACACATCCAGACGTTGCCAAGAGCGGTGCCTCTCCATCCCTGGGAATAGTCTGTATTGCCCTGGAGGCGGATTCTCGTGGATTTTGCTGGACCGTTCATGGGCACAATTTTCTTGGTAGTAGTGGATGCACCTACAAACAGGCCAGAGGTCTTCCCAACAGCCTCCACCTCAATGTTGCATACTGTTGATGTATTGAGAAGCCTGCTTGCAAGGACTAATGTTTCAGAACACTTCGTCAGAGACAATGAAGCACTGTTTTGGGGTGGAACAGTTTCAGATATTCCTAAAGATGAATGGAATAAGACACATTACACCGTACCACCTATTGACAAATGGCTTGTTGGAAAGGTTTGCCCAGAGTCTAAAGAACGCACTGTGAGCAATGTCAGTAGAACACACTACACCAACACCGAACCACAAGCTCACCGATTTCCTCCCTGCATGCTCGTAATGCAGCATACTCCAGAAGCATCAACTCACCAGCTATGCTGTCCCTGGGACACCCTTGCGCTCACACTTGATTCTCCCCAAACCCAGTCTCAGGAGGACTATGCAGGGGGAAAAGCTGAGACTATTTGAAGGGTCCTCAAACTAGGAGGTTCATTGCTGGACAAGCAGTCCTGGCAAGGAACTGGGTATTTGGAAAGATTAAAGACTGAGCTGGACCACTCTCCTACACAGTGGAGATTTTGCCTGATATCATCTAGAGGTGACACATCAATCAGTTGAAGAGAGCATTGTCAATTGTAAAGAGACAAAAGCTGGCTGCAGCTATCAAAACCACTTCCTGCAGTCTCAGAGTCAATTCCTACAACCACCACAGATGAGGCCCCAGAACCTGAGATTGTTTTACAGCCACAAGTCTCACCTGCCAAGCAGAGTGATTCCCCCCCCCCCCCAATCAGGAAAGACATTGTCCCACAAGAATAAGAAATCCTTCATAATGATTAAATTGGACAATTTAAAATTTACTATGCTGTGGATAAGACCATAAGACATACGAACAGAATGAGGCCATTCAGCCCATTGAGTCTACTCCATCATGGCTGATCCCAGATCCCACTCAACCCCATCCACCTGTCTTCTTGCCATATCCTCTTTTGCCCTGAGCAATCAGGAAACTATCAACTTCTGCCTTAAGAATACCCAAGGACTTGGCCTCCACAGCTATCTGTAGCAGAGCATTCCACAGATTCTCTGGCAAAAGAAAACACTGCTTACCTTTGTTCTAAAGGGTTGCCCCTCAATTTTGAAGCTGTGCCCTCTAGTTCTGGACACCCCCACCATAGGAAACATCCTTTCCATATCTGCCCTACCTAGTCCTTTCAACGTTCGGTAGGTTTCAATGAGATCCCCCTGCACTCTGCTAAATTCCAATGAGTACAGGAACAAAGCTGCCAAACACTCATATGTTAACCCCTTCATTCCTGTAATCATCCTTGTGAACCTCCTCTGGACTCTCTCTAACGACAACACATCCTTTCTGAGATGTGCAGCACAGACCTATAGACAATACTCCAAGTGTGGCCTAAGTAGTAACTTATAAAGCCTCAGCATTATCTCCTTGTTTTTATATTCTATTCCCCTTGAAATAAATACCATCATTACATTTTTACCACAGACTCAACCTGTAAATTAACCTTCTGGGAGTCTTGCACGAGGACTCCTAAGTCCCTCTGCATCTCTGATGTTTGACCCTTCTCCCCATTTAGATAATAGTCTGCACTATTGTTCCTTTTACCAAAATGCATCATCATACATTTTCCAACACTGTATTCCAACTGCTACTTTTTTGCCCATTCTTCCAATTTGTCCAAATCCTTCTCCAATTGCCTTGTTTCCTCAGCACTACCTACCCCTCCACCTGTCTTCGTATCATCTGTAAACTTTGCCACAAAGCCATTAGTTCCACCATCTAAATCACTGACAAACAATGTAAAAAGTTGCATTCCTAATACTGACCCTTGAGGAACCTCAGTAGTTACTGGCGGCCAACCAGAAAAGGCCCCCTTTGTTCCCACTCACTGCCTCCTAGCTGTCAGCCATTCCTCTATCCATGCCACTATCTTTCCTTTGTATAGAAGATGTCAGTGTAGTAGCTGTATTATATAGTATACTGTATATCAATGCATTCTGTATTGAGTTGGAGGTTATAGTTAAGCAGGGAAGAGTGTTGTGTATTTAATATTTCAGTTATATTTGAGTAATCTTGTATTATATGTGTGTGTGTGTGTGTGTGTGTGTGTGTGTGTGTGTGTGTGTATATAAATACAAGATTACTCAAGAATACTTAAAGGGAAAATATATATTTAAGTATTCTTGTTGGTTTAAATAAGTAATTACAAGTTGAATGTAAAGAAATACGTGAATTGTATATGATATTTTGTTACCATATGTGATGCATGCACCTCGCTTAAAGTAAACTCAAAGTTAAGCTTGCATTTCGGACTCCCGTGTCCTCCTTGAATTAGTTTAATTACAAAACAAGACAAAAGCAATCCAGATCCAAGTCTCTATTGATCTCTGGTGAGTACTGCAACTGCGTGTCTCGGAAGAAACTGAGACTAGTGGTGCGTAGGAAGCAGAGCTTTGCAAGCACGGTTCCATTCAGAAGCTAGTTCTGAACAACACAATCCTAATAACGTGAGGAATGACATCAATAGGTCTGCGTCTGACGCTGAAAATGCGTTATCACTGCATTTGTGATTCTGACAGGATATATTGTACTCAATTCAATTTCTGTCATAATGAAAAATGACCCGGAAAGTACATCACATTTTACTGCGAGATAATCAACAATCAGTGTGATGCACAGTACTTGTAGGCATTTACTTCCTTACTCTGGCATTCACTGAAGCCATTCCATAACCTTTGGCTGCTTGTTTATCATTACCTCAAACTTTCTATAGGAAATGCGCAATGTACAATTGTGGAAGTAGGCGGCGCAGGAGGTCACAGCCCTTGTCAATTAGTATATGGCTATCCATACTTCTTGGCCAGTTTCACATTTGTCTAAATTCTTTTTCCTTCAGATATTATTCAATTACCAGAACAATGCAGAAGCAGGAAGTTGTGTGTTCCGTACAGATGGTATGATACTGAAACTTCTGGGCAAGCTGTTGAATGCTTTGAGTGGTTGCTGGTGCAAATGAATGATCTTCCTGTGGAAGCCAGGGCTTCAAAAGTCTGAATCTGTGAATAATACACTACAGCAAGGTATCATTGGCCACATTGAGCCTGTGCTGGTTGCATACTGAAGCTCTACAATGAATCACACTCCACTGCTTCCCACACAATTCACAACCACATAAATGTTTTCTTAAGAAGTATTTCCAATTCCCTTTTGAAATCAGTTGAAGAACTTGCTTCCACTACCCTTATAGGTTACAACAACAAGCAAAGTGGTTCTTTTTTGACCCTCCTGCAACTGAGAGAGATTTCCATTATTTACCCCATCAAAACTTGCTGTGACTATGAACAGCAAACAAAGCACTTCTCCAAAATGGATAATCCTATCAGCCTAACATCTCCGGTCTCCCATCCTACAGCTAAACAAAACAACGTTCCTCTGGACCAACATGCACAACACAGTACATATAGCTCATGCACATCAGAATCAGAATCAGGTTTAGTATCACCAGCATATGTTGGGAAATTTATTGTCTTTGCAGCAGCAGTACAATGCAATAAAAAAGTAGTGAGGTAGTGTTCATGGGTTCATTGTCCATTCAGAAATTGGATGGTAGAGGGGAAGAAGCTGTACCTGAATCCTTGAGTGTGTGGCTTCAGGCTTCTGTACCTCCTTCCTGTTGGTAGCAATGAGAAGAGAGCATGTCCTGGGTGATGGGAGTCTTTAATGATGGATCCCACCTTTCTGAAGCATCGCTCCTTGAAGATGTCCAGGAAGCTATGGAGGCCAGTGCTTGATGGAGCTGACTAAGTTTATAACTCTCTGCAGCTTATTTCTATTCTGTACAATAGCAACCCCCCCACCCCCGATACCAGACGGTGATGTAACCAGTTAGAATGCTCTCCACACTACATCTGTAGAAATTTGCAAGTGTTTTAGGTGACAGATCAAATTTCCTCAAACTACTAATGAAATATAGCTGCTGTTGTGCCTTCTTTGTACCTGCATCGATATGACGGGTCCAGATTAGATCCTCAGAGACACTGACACCCAGGAACTGGAAATTGCTCACTCACTCCACTTCTGATCACTCCATGAGAACTGGTGTGTGTTCCCTCATCTTACTCTTTCTGAAGTCCACAATCAGTTCTTTGGTCTTATAGACACTGAGTACAAGGTTGCTGCTGCAATGCCACTCAGTTAGCTAGTATACTTTGCTCCTGTACGCCCTCTCGTCGCCATCTGAGATTCCGCCTGCAATGATTCGATCATCAGCAAATTTATAGATGCCATATGAGCTGTGCTTAGCCACCCAGCCATGGGTGTAGAGAAGATAGAGCGGTGGGCTAAGCACACCTCCCTGTGGTGCGCCAGTGTTGACTGTCAGTGAGGTGGAGATGTTACTTCCATTTAGGAAGTTTAGGAAGTTGAGAACAGTTGTAGAGGGAGGTACAGAGGCCCGGGTTCTAGAACATACAGTAGAACATAGAAATTTACAGCACACTACAGGCCCTTCGACCCACAATGTTGTGCCGACCATGTAACCTACACTAGAAACTGCCTAGAATTTCCCTAGTGCATAGCCCTCTATTTTTCTCAGCTCCATGTACTTACCTAAGAGGCTCTTAAAAGACCCTATCGTATCCGCCTCCACCATCGCCACCAGCAGTGTATTCCACGCACCTACCACTTTCTGTGTGAAAAACTTACCCTTGACATCCCATCAGTTCCTATTTCCAAAATTATGCCCCCTTGAGTCATCCATTTTTGCCCTAGGAAAAAGCCTCTGGCTATCCACATGATCAATGCCCCTCATCATCCTATACACCTCTATCAGGTCACCTGCCATCCTCCGTCACTCCAAGGAGAAAAGGCCAAGTTCATTCAACCTATTCTCATAAGGTACACCCCCCAATCCAGGCAACATGCTTGTATATCTCCTCTGCACCCTTTCTATAGTGCGGTGACCAGAACTGAACACAGTACTCCAAGTGGGGTCTGACCAAGGACTTATATAACTGTAACATTACCTCACAGATCTTGAACTCAATCCCATGGTTGATGAATGCCAATACACCATACACCTTCTTAACAACACTGTCAACCTATGCAGCAGCTTTGAGTGTCCTATGGACACGGACTCCAAGATCTCTCAGATCCTTCACACTGCAAGAGTCTTACCATTTATTTTATATTCTGTCTTCAAATTAAAACCTACCAAATCTTCAAACCTACCAAAATTGGACTTCACGCTTATCTGGGTTGAAGTCTATCTACCACTTCTCAACCCAGTTCTGTATCCTATCGATGTCCCACTGTAACCTCTGACAACCCTCCAGACTATCCACAATGCCCTCAACCTTTGTGTTATCAGCAAACTTACTAACCCACCCCTCTACTTCCTTATTTAGGTCATTTATAAAAATCACATTGAGGAGGAGCCCCAGAACAGATCCCTGTGGAACACCACTGGTCACCAACCTCGATGCAGAATACGAACCATCTACAACCACCCTTTGCCTTCTGTGGGCAAGCCAGTTCAGGATCCACAAAGCAAGGTCTCCTTGGATCCCATTCCTCATTACTTTGTGATTGAGCCTCACATGGGGAACCTTATGAAATGCCTTACTGACACCCATATACACTACATCTACTACTCTACCTTCATCATTGTGTTTTGTTACTTCCTCAAATAATGCAATCAGGCTCGTAAAGCAAGACCTGCCCTTGACAAAGCCGTGCTGACTATCCCTAATCAAATTATGTCTCTCCAAATACTCATGAAATCCTGCCTCTCAGGATCTTCTCCAACAACTTGCCCACCACTGAAGTCGGACTCACTTGTCTACAGTTTCCTGGATTATCCCTACTCACTTTCTTGAACAAGGGAACAACATTTGCAACCCTCCAATCCTCTAGTATTTCTCCCGTCCCCAGTGATGATGCAAAGGTCATTGCAAGAGGCTCAGCAATCTCCTCCCTCGCATCACACTGTAGCCCAGGATATATCTCATCCAGTCCCGGTGACTCACCTAACTTAAAGCTTTTCAAAAGCTCCAGCACATCCACTTTCTTAATGTCTATATGCTCAAGCATTTCAGTCCACTGTAAGTCATCCCCACAATTGTCAAGGTCTTTTTCCCTGGTGAATACTAAAGCAAAGTATTTATTAAGTACCTCCGCTACCTCCTCCGACTCCATGCATGCATTTCCACTATTGCACCTGATTAGTCCTATTTTCAAACGGCTCATCCTCTTGTTCTTCACATACCTGTAGAATGCTTTGGGGTTTTCCTTAATCCTGCTCACCAAGGCCTTCTCATGGCCCCTTCTGGCTCTCCTAATTCCATTCTTAAACTCCTTCCTAACAACCTTGTAATTTTCTAGAGCTCTAACAGGACCTAGTTTCTTGAACCTTTCGTAAGCTTTATTTTTCTTCTTATACTTGATTTTCTAAATCCCTTGTACACTGTGGTTCTTTAACCATCGTTTCCATGCCTCAGTGGAATGTATCCATGCAGAACTCCATGCAAATTTTTCCAGAACATTTGCCACATTTCTGCTGTGCATTTCCCTGAGAACATCTGCTCCCAATTTATGCTCCCAAGTTCCTGCCAAATAGTATCATATCTCCCCCTACCCCAATTAAATGTTTTCCCAAATTGTCTGCTCCTATCCCTCTCCAGCACTATGGTGAAGGAGAGGGATCATTATGGTGAAGGAGTTGTGATCATTACCTCCAAAATGCTCTCCCACTGAGAGGTCTGACACCTGACCAGGTTCATTTCCCAATTCCAGATCAAGTACAGGCTCTCCTCTAGTTGGCTTATCTCCATATTGTGTCAAGAAACCTTCCCAAACACACCTAACAAATTCCACCCCACCTAAACCCCTTGTGCGAAGGAGATGCCAATCAATATTAGGAAAGTTAAAATTTCTCATCACAACAATCCTATTATTATTTCACCGTTTAAAAATCTGCCTCCCTACCTGCTCCTCGGTATCCCTGTTACTACTGGGGCTGGAGCTTTTCAGTCAGAACTGTAGGAATGACAGTGTTAAAAGCTGAGCTGTAGTCAATGAACAGTATCTTGACACAGGTATTTATATTGTTCAGGTGATCCAAGGCCACGTGAAGAGCCAATGAGATTCTTTCTGCTGTAGACCTATTGTGGCGATAGGCAAATTGCAGTGGGTCCAGGTCCTCACTGAGACAGGGTTAATTCCAGCTATAACCAACCTCTCAAAGCACTTCATCACTGTAGATGTGAGGGCTGCTGCACGATAGCACAAAATGTAGTACTACAACAGTAAATTAACAAATAATAAGGTGCACTTACGATGCAAGTTAAAAACTAAACAGTGTAAAGCTACTGGCACTTCATGTGTGATGAGATCTGGGTGGTGCCAGGGAGTTCAGTAGTCTCACGGCCTGGGGGAAGAAACCATTTCCCATCCTAACAGTCCTCGTCCTAAGACTATGTACCTCCTACCTGCTGGTGTTGGGGGGGGCGGGGGTCAAAAGATTGTTGGACAGATGGGAGGGATCATTAACAGTGCTAAGTGCCCTGTGTACTCAGCACTCCTGATAAATATCAGGAGGAAGGTGGATGAGAGACTCCGATGGTCCTCTCTGCATTCTTGCAATCCATCGTAGGGACTTACAGTCAGATACCTTGCAATTCCAGATGATGATGATGCAGCTAGTCAGGGCATTCTCAATGGTGCCTCTGTCAAAACTGGTTAGAATGGGGGTGGGAAACCTCACTCACCTCAGGAAGTAGAGAGGCTGCTGATCAAACAGGTGGTGTTGAGGGACCAAATGAGGCTGACCATATGCGCACTCTCAAAAACTTCTAACTCTCTCTACAGAGGAGCCGTGTGTCCGCAGTGAGGAGTGATCAGCCTGCATCTTCCTGAATTTTCTCATTCTTCCGACCAAAGTTTCACACATCTCCATGTTAAAGTTCACTTGCCAAGTGTAAACTAACAGTTGTCTTTAAGTCCATAATTCCTCCATTTTTAATCTAACTTTATCAGTAAACTTTGAAATTATGTTCTCTCTGTTCAATCAGGACTTAAATTATATCAAAAAGACCAGCATACCAACTCCAGGAAGACATTATATGCTCGACTCATTCTAAAAATAAAATTAGCTCTGATGTTTAGCCAATTTTGAAAGTTCCCCTTTATAGCCTCCTAACAGAGTTCTGGATCATTAATACCAAGACACGAGCTTGATGATGTGAGGAGAATTTAAATTGATACAATTAATCTTGAATTAGATCAAAGCCAATAAAAGCTAAGTATGAAATTACCGGATTATTGTAAAAACTCATCTATTTCCTTAATGCTCCTAAGGAAAGTTTTCTTCTTTCCCTGATGGGAAGAAAGTCTGCCATCCGTACTGATCTGACCTATCAGTGGTTCCAAACCCCCTAGTGTGGTTGATTCTTCACTACATCCACAGACACGATGACCCTTTCAGTCCCAATCGCAAGCCCATCTTAGGTTCAAAGTTCAAAGTACCTTCATTATCAAAGTATGTATAAATAATACAACCCAGATTCGTCTACTTACAGGCAGCCACAAAACAAGAAACCTGAAAGAACCCAATTTAAAAAAAGACCAACAGCCAATGCTCAGAGAGAGAAAAAAACAAATCATGCAAACAGTAAAGCAGGCCATTGAGCCCATAAACCCAAAGCTTCATCACACAGCAAGGCAAATCACTGCAAAGCTTGTAGATGCTAAGCCCGGAGCAGCCTGAGCAGGGCACAGCCTCAGCGCCGACGAGAGCGCAGCAAAATGTCGTGGGGCAGAACCGGCCCTGACCCTAGCCTCCTGGTCCCGACACCCTGCCTTTTCAGTCCATCCGGCCCAGCGTACAAATTGTCTAAGCACCGAATTATCCCCCATGCTCGGACCTGAACCCCATCGTGGCGATACGCTCTGGGCGTTGCACCCTGGGCCCTGCATTCCGGCCTTCGAGTTCCTTGATTACCCCTCCTATTCTACACCTCTTGTCTCTCCCAGTCCTCCATGTGCCTCAGAGTTGTACAGCACAGAAACAGACTAACTCATCCATGCTGACAAAGACTCCTTATTGAGCTAGTCCCACTTACCTGGATTTGGCCCACATCCCTCAAAGTCTTTCCCATCCATTGATCTGCCCAAGATGTCTTTGATTGTACCTTCCTACTTCTACTATTTACTCATCTTCTGAGTGAAAACCCTGACCAAAGTCTCCTTTAAATCTTTCCCTCCCACACTCTGGTTTTTGAATCCCACACCCTGGGTAAAAGATTGGGACCATCCACTCTTCTACATCCCTCAGGATTTTATTAACCTCATTGAGTCTCTTTCACTCAAGAAAATCAGACCCAGTCTTCATCAATCTCCCCGCATAACACCAGCCCGCTAAAACAAGCAAGGCCCTGATCAGTCTTTTCTGTACCCTCTCTAGCTTAATCACATCCTTCCTATAGCATAATGTCCTATTGAACTGGAACATAATATTCTGACTTTCGAACCTAATGCTATGTGCCTTCTTCACCAGTTTATCTACCACTGTGTCACCATTTGCAGGTAACTCTGCATTTGTATCACTAAGCTGCTCTGTTCTACTTCACTCCTCAGGATCCTGTCATGTATAGAGCTAGAACTGCTTTGGATTCGGTACCCAAAGTGCATCATTTCACACTTACCCATGTTAAGTTCCATCTCCCATCCCTTTGTCCAATTTCCCAGTTAATCTAGATCCTGCTGAAACTTAAAATAATTTTCTTCACTGCTCCCTACCACCATTTTGGGAATCTGCAAACTTACTAATCATGCCAGCTGCGTTCTCATCAAAATTGTTCATATAGGTGACAGACAGGGGTCCCAGCACTGAACACAGACCTTTAAACTGAAAAACTCTCTAACTATTGCCCTCTGACCCTTCCAATATTGTATCCATCCGGGCAGCTCACTCTGGATCTGAAGGAATGTCCTTAGCCAGAGACCTGTGAATCTGTGAAAATCGATGCCACAGGTGGCTGTGGAGGCCAAGTCATTGGGTATATTTAACGCACAGGTTGATAGATTCTTGATTGGTCAGGGCACGAAGGGATATGGGGAGAAGCCAGGAGATTGGGGCTGAGAGGGAAAATGGATCAGCCATGATGAAATGGCAGAACAGTCTCAATGAGCCAAATGGCCTAATTCTGCTCCTATATCTTATGATCTTAAGATGATCTCACCTTCCAGACCAATCTACCACACAGGACTTTATAGACAACATCTACTGCCCCACTCTAATCAATCCTCCTGGTCGTCTCTTCAAAACAACTCTGCCAAATTCATGAAATGTGATTTACTATACAAAAAGCCATGCTGACTATCCATTGATAAACGATTCCTGACTTTCCAAGTGAAGGCAGATCCTGTCTCTTAGCATCTCCTCCATGAACGCCCACCATGGAGGTTAGGGTCACTGGCCTGTAATTTCCTGGCATGTCCTTGCAGCCTTTCTTAAATAAAGGCCCAACACTAGCCACCATCTAGTATTCCAGTACCTCATCTGTGGCTAAAGAAGATATAAAAATCTCTGCCAAGGCCCCAGCAGTTTCTTCTCTCATTTCCCACAATATTTTAGGTGCACTTGGTCAGGCCCCAAGGATTTATCCTCCTTTATGAACCTCAGGAGTGCCAAAGCCTCCTCTTTTGTAAGAGGAGTCCTTGCTTCTCCATTGTGTCATGTAGGTTGAAATCTTAACCCTCCGTACTAATTAACCTAGGTGGTCCATAAAGAACCAGGCTCATTACCCTTAAATCAAAAATCCCTCCGTTGGCACCAATTTCCCAGTTGTATGCACTTCCCTGTGAAGTTGTACCAGTGAGTATCTTACATAATTGCAAATTTTATGAATAGAATATATTTTGGGGAGAATATTCCTAGCTATTAACTAATACCTCTTTATTTACCTAACCGTTTTCTCATGCTTCTCAACACAGTCACACCTGAAATTACAGCCTAGTCTTTCAACTGGTGCTTGGCCCCTTACTCTACTTGCTTTATACAGGTTTCCCCAGCTATTCGAAGGTAGGGTGTTCCTATGAAACGGTTCGAAAGCCGGAACGTCGTAAAGTGAAGAAGCAATTACCATTTATTTATATGGGAAAAATTTGTGAGCGTTCGCAGACCCAAAAAATAACCTACCAAATAACACATAAAACCTAAAATAACAGCAACATATAGTTAAAGCAGGAACAATCTGATAAATACACAGCCTATATAAAGTAGGAATACTTTTCTGCAATTATTGCAGTACTGTCCACTGTAAAGAAAATCTCACGCAAGCGGTCTCGGCAGTATTTGCGGCAAAAACACTCAGCGCACGTGCTCTTGGCAGAAGCACTCTTTCCAGTAACCTTTAAGCTATGAAGCTGCCAAATCATACCAAGTAGCACATAAAAATACACAGCCTATATAAAGTAGAAATAAAGTACGTCCAGTGTAGTTTCACTTACCAGAATCGGGAAGACAGTGAGGACACTGATGATGGTGTGTTAGGCTGAGTCGTCGGAGGTTGGGGTGGTGGGACACTGGGGTGTCATCTCATCATCGTCTGTTTCCATCAGGGCAGGCAGGTCACCTTCTTCTGTGTCTGCCTGCCTTGATGTCGAAGGTTGAGGTTCGCCATCTGCTGTGGCTGATGTGGAAGGCTTGAAAAATGACGGTATGCTTGACTGCTTAGCCTCGCGCATTTTTCTATCATACAGTTCTTTGTAAGCACTCAAACCATCCTACAAACCTGCCCTAAACCTATGTAACCTTTCAAAATTAAAGTCATACTTTTCTGCAATCATTGCAGCGTTGTCAATCGCAGTGAAAATCTCACGCAATTGCTTCACGTTCAGTTCCAGGACGACTTCACTTTCGCTACTGCGTTCGGCTTCAATTGTTATCCTTTCCTCGTCATCAGCTCTTCATCTGTCAGTTCTTGGTCATGAGATGCCAAAACCTCCTCAACATCATCTTTGTCAACTTCCACAAACCCTTAGCCAAACTCACTATGTCCCTACTTCGTTCACCATGATCGAAACGCTTTATTATGTCTAGTTTTACGCTAAGTGTAACGCCCTTGTCATCTTGTTAACGGATGCACAAAATAAATCAACATAAAGCACAGATGCTCACAGGCACGTGTTTAAGCAATGCCGGCGAGAATGCAGTTTCGGGGGAGGAACTTGGCTGCTTGGGGTGTGCACTGCCTTTTTTTGTAACAGTGAAAACACCTCCTGTTGGCGAAAACAGGTAACTAATGTAGGTCTTTCATAACAGCAAGGTGTCGTAAAGCGAACGTTCGAAAAACGGGGGCCACTGTATTTATGATTGTGGGGCTAAGCACAGTTCCAATGCCATATTTAAGTTTGCAGTTGTCTTAATACCCTTCAACCATCTGGACACAGAAAACTAATTTATTTGCATACACACAATAACTGCCCTGTGGGAATACTGGGAGACCCAGTGCCAACTCTAGAGTTTGACACTACGCTTACACTTTATGAGGAAGGAGCTCAGTTCAGGCCTCTGAGCTGTAGGATTGGCACACAATGGCACAGTTAGCAGAGCTGCTGCCTCACTGTTTCAGCACCCCGGGGTTCAATCCTGACCTTGGGTGCTCCCTCTATAGAGTTTGCACATCCTCGCCGTAACCGTTTGGTTTCCCTCGGATGTTCCCGTTTCCTCCCACGTCCCAAAGCCGTGCACGTCAGTGGGTTGTCTGCCCACTCTAAATTGCTCTTAGTGTGAAGGAGAGAGTGTGTTATAATGGAGGAAAGCAGTAGTCCTTTGAGCAGACAAAGGTACGATGGGTCAAAGTATCTTACGGAAGTAGGTAAATCAGTGCCCAGTACACTTAACGAGCATGGAACTCCAACATCTCTGATGGATGAATTAAGCACTTTGTGACTTGTACCTTAGCAGCGTCGCGAGAGAGCTGAGCATCGTTGTTTATGGCCTGCAGCTCCTTCAGCTGCTGCCGATGCTGCAGGATCTCAGCTTCCAGTGTGTCCAGCTGCTTCTGAAAGGTCACACTCTCCTCCTGCGGTTAAAAAAAAATGTATTTCAAAACAAATTGAACATGGATAAGCATCGAGAAAACATGTCATAATAGACACAATATACCAGAATCAATTAAGCCATCAATCATTCACCTTAGTATCTCTAAATGTTTCTGGCTGCAGCCAGGTCAAGTCAAGTGAAGTTTATTGTCATTTAAATACTTACATCTGTGCCATCAAATGAGATGACGTTTCTCGAAATCAAGGTGTAAAGCACTGTAGTACACATAACACACAATAACTTTTGAAAGTAAGGATGAAATCTACAGATGGATTACAGAGAAATAAACTAAAGTGCATAAATTAATTATTGTAAGGTACAGAACAGATTAACACTTCAAATGCGATGCATCTGAGAGTTCAGAAGCCGAATGGCCTGAGGGAAGAAACTGTTTCTCATTCTGACCGTTCTTGTGTTCATGCGTCAGGGTCTCCTGCCTGATGGTAGAAAGTCAACGAGGATGCTGGACGGATGGGTGGGATCCTTGATAATACTAAGAGCCCTGCATATGCAGAGCTCCTGATAAACATCCCCAATGGATGGTAGAACCAGGGAGCTGCATGAATTTACATCTGCTCCTTGCTAAGATTTGTTAGATTTCTTGATAGCGTCCACGAACCCAAAGTTCAAAGTCAATTTTATTATCAAGGTGCATGTATGTCACCATAAACAAACCTGAGATTAAATTTTCCTGTGGGAACCCTCAGCAAATCTATAGAATAGTAATTATAACAGGATCAGTGAAAGATCAGCTAGAGTGCAGAAGACAACAAATTTCAAATGCTGATATAAATATATAGCAATAAATAACGAGAACATGAAATAACAAGTAAAGAGTTCTTAGAATGAGATCACTGGTTGTGGGAACATCACAATGGATGGGCAACTGAGCGTAGTTATTCACTTTTGTTCAAGAGCCTGATGGTTGAGGGGTAGTAACTGTTCCTGAGCCTAGTGGTGTGAGCCCTGAGGCTCCTGTACCTTCTACCTGATGGCAGCAGCAAGAAAAGAGCGTAGCCTGGATGACGAGGATCTTTGCTTTATCTCACTACTTTCCTTTTGAATTATTCATCTATCTATCTACTAATTGTAATGCAGTAAATTTTCATGTATTACACTGTACTGCTACCACAAAACAACAAATTTCACTCTGTTGTGCCTATTATTCTATGGATATATTGAGTATGCCTTCAAGAATATAAATCTCAGGGTTGTATATGGTGCCGCATAGGGTTGGTGGTCAGGAAGGCTTCGTCGGGCAGGCAGTCACACACCACAGAAGGACCGTTCGGGCTGTCGCTCTCCTCTGTACTGACGGAGGATGTTTTCAAACTTCCGAGACACGTGACTGTTGGTGTGGAGGGTAGTTTACATGGTCTCCTTCAGTCTTCTGTGTTTTCTTCCTTGTTGCCATTTACCAAGTGTTAGTTTCCATGTGAGGGAGGGGTCAGGGATTTGGGGATCTGGTTCCCTTGTCGGCGTTTTTCCATGTGGGCAATCTGCTGGTTTTTCTGTGCGCGAGAGAGGGGGTTGAGGTTTCACGTTATTGTCGCTGCTTTTATGTGTGTGGGAGGATGTTGGTGGCTTGGAGTTTGATGTTTGAGCTGCTGTTTTCTGGGTGGGCGATCTGTTAGTTTTTGTGCGAGGGAGGGGTCGGGGGAGTTTGAGGTTTGCGAGTTTTGTTTCTTTTCATGTGGGGGGGGGGTTGATGTTTTTTCTTTCAATGACTTCCATGGTTTTCCTGTACTCCATGGCTATCTGGAGAAGATAAATCTCAGAGATGTGCTCTGCATTCATACCTTGGTAATAAAATGTAGCTTCCTCCTGTGATAATAAATTTACTTTGAAATTTGATATGTCAGTGATAATAAACCTGATTTTGATTCTTGGTTCTTTCTCTCCAAATATCTCTTGAAGGGAGCCTGCAAACTTGTCACAGTAAATAATCCTCCTCAAGGAGGTTGTACCTATGCTGATTTGTACAGGACATGTAACCAGAACAGGGTGTGGGCGTGAGCTTTTCCCCTCTCCGCTGCAGTGGCTTTAAAAATCGTGGGGCTTTAGCAGGAAAAGGTGACCATACCTGCAGGTGGGCCTTGAGTGTCTCATACACCTTCATCACGTGTGATGCCTCACCAGATTTCAGCTGTGTCTTCTCCAAACGGTTCTCAAGCAGCCGCAGGGTCTAAAACACAAAGTCAATGAAGTGTTGAATTGTGGCAGAAAGTACAAAAGGTTTAAAGTTGCAAAATGCTGCTCTGTACAAAGAACATTAAAGTAACTAGCTATCATTCAGTGGCAATGAGGCAAAGTGGAACGAGTGGTTATGAGATGTAGAAAGACCAAGCATTGCTTTGTACACACGAGGAAATCTGCAGGTGCTGGAAATTCAAGCAACACACACAAAATGCTGGTGGAACGCAGCAAGCCAGGCAGCATCTATAGGGAGAAGCACTGTCGACGTTTCAGGCCGAGACCCTTCGTCAGGACTCATTTTTGTACAGTCATGAATCCTTTCATTCATAAATATCAGTATATTTATGGACGATTACACTTCCACTCATAAATACCTCAATCTCCTCAACAAGTTTAAATTCTCTGGTCCTGACCACCTCATTTTCACCATGGATATCTGCTGTCTTTACAATTCTATCCCCCATTAAGAAAACCTTAACTTTCTTCACTTCTTTCTCAGCAAAAGACCCGAACAGTTCCCCTCTACCACCATCCTTCTCTGTCGGGTAGAACTGGTCCTCACACTTAACAATTTCTACTTCAGCCCCTCCACTTAATCCAAACTCATGGGCACCTGCAAGGGCCCAGCTCTCCCTGCCTTTTTGTTGGCAGCATAGAACAGTCCATGTACCAAGCCTTCCCTGGTAATGCTCCCAACTCTTTCTCCACTACAACGGTGCTGCTTCATGCACCCAGGCTGAGCTTGTCAATTTCATCAACTTTACCTTACGTCCATAGATACTGCCTGACCTATTGAGTTCCTCCAGCATGTTGTGTGTATTGCCCCAAAGATCCTTGTATCCTCACTTAGAAGAGGTGAATTCCTGGGGATCTACAGAATGGATAATTTTGATCCTTTGTTTAAGAAGGAAAGTAGGATAATCCAGGAAATTATGTCAGTAGGCTGGTAAGTCAGCTATTGGAGAGGATTCATAGGAATATAATTCATGAAAACTTGACTAAGATTCTTGAGGAGTGTTTGAGGTTAAGGGTAGGGGCAGTAGATGCTGTCTCCTCAGATATTATTAAAGACTTGACAATGTCCTTTACGGTAGTCTTATCCAGAAAGGTAAGATGCATGGGGTTCATGGATTCAGAATTGGCTTTACCACAGTAGACACCTTCTTTTGGAGTTGTTACTAGAAGCGAATCCTACCTGTGCTTCCTCCGACGAGTTCTCCTCCACTGCCTGCAGGAAGGCAGCCTCCTCCATCTTCTTGTTGTACTGTAGCTCCAGGTTCAACTGCTGCTTCTTCTTGATTTCTGTCTCATGCTTGAGAGCGTTGAGGCGCTTTGCCTTTTCACACACCTTCTGATCCATAACCACCATGATATCCTGGGCAATGAGGGAGATCTGATAAATCCTCAAACATGGATTGTCACAAATCTTGCCAGGTTGCACAGGAGATATTTATTAATTTTTGTACTAAATACAAGCAATCCTAGCAGCATAAACATCTGCCAATGCAAAGTCTGGCTATCCAACAATCAGAGTACTACTTGAATCAGACAGTAAGGAAGGTACTTGAAATAACTCAAGTACCTTCATTACTAGAAAGTTTGTGTCCTCAACCTTTCGGATAGCAAGTGTTAAACATCCTGATATGCTCTGTGACACACATCAGAATTAAAAGTACATTCAACAGAAAATCACGAATAGAATTTCATTAATTGCAGCAGGTTAAACGCAGACCAATTCCTCAGATGCAGAGATATTAAGAGACAATAGTATTCAGAGATTTTAATTCAATCCAATAGTTCAGAATCTTTATTCTATGTTGATTTTATTGAGATACAGCGTGGAATAGGCTTTCTCAGCCCTTTGAGCTGCACAGCCCAGCAACCCATATAACCATTTAACAATTACAGCACGGAAACAGGCCATCTCAGCCCTTCTAGTCCGTGCGAACGCTTACTCTCACCTAGTCCCACTGGCCCGCACTCAGCCCATAACCCTCCATTCCTTTCCTGTCCATATACCTATTCAATTTTTTTTAAATGACAAAATCGAACCTGCCTCTACCACTTCTACTGGAAGCTCCTTCCACACAGTTACCACTCACTGAGTAGAGAAGTTTCCTCTTGTGTTACCCCTAAACTTTTGCCCCTTAACTCTCAACTCATGTCCTCTTGTTTGAATCTCCTCTACTCTCAATGGAAAAAGCCTATCCACGTCAACTCTATCTATCCCCCTCATAATTTTAAATACCTCTATCAAGTCCCCCCTCAACCTTCTACGCTCTAAAGAATAAAGACCTAACTTGTTCAACCTTTCTTTGTAACTTAGGTGCTGAAACCCAGGTAACATTCTAGTAAATCTCCTCTGTACACTCTCTATTTTGTTGACATCTTTCCTATAATTCGGTGCCCAGAATTGTACACAATATCCAAATTTGGCCTCACCAATGCCCTTGTATAATCTTAACATTACATCCCAACTCCTACACTCAATGAAAGCACAAGATGCTGGCAGAACTCAGCAGGCCAGACAGTATCTATGGGAGGAGGTAGTGACAACGTTACGGGCTGAAACCCTTCAGGGTTCAAACTTCCCATAGATGCTGTCTGGCCTGCTGAGTTCTGCCAGCATTTTGTGTTTTTATTTATTTCTAGCATCTGCAGATTCACTCGTGTTGCTCCTATACTCAATGCTCTGATTTATAAAGGCCAGCATACCTAAAGTTTTCTTCACCACCCTATCCACATGAGATTCCACCTTCAGGGAACTGTGCACCATTATTCCTAGATCACTCTGTTCTACTGCATTCCTCAATGCCCTACCATTTACCATGTATGTCCTATTTTGATTAGTCCTACCAAAGTGTAGCACCTCACACTTATCAGCATTAAACTCCATCTGCCATCTTTCAGCCCACTCTACTAACTGGGCTAAATCTCTGCAAGCTTTGAAAACCGACTTCATTATCCACAACGGCACCTATCTTAGTATCATTTGCATACTTACTAATCCAATTTACCACCCCATCATCCAGATCATTAATGTATATGACAAACAACATTGGACCCAGTACATATCCGAGGCACACCACTAGTCACCGGCCTCCAACTTGCCAAACAGTTATCCACCACTACTCTCTGGCATCTCCCATCCAGCCACTGTTGAATCCATTTTACTACTTCAACATTAATACCTAACGATTGAACCTTCCTAACTAAACTTCCGTGTGGAACCTTGTCAAAGGCCTTACTGAAGTCCATATAGACATCATCCACTGCTTTACCCTCATCAACTTTCCTAGCAACTTCTTCAAAAAATTCAATAAGATTTGTCAAACATGACTTTCCACACACAAATCCATGCTGACTGTTCCTAATCAGACCATGTCTATCCAGATAATTATATTTTACCATCTCTAAGAATACTTTCCATTAATTTACCTACCACTGACGTCAAACTTACAGGCCGATAATCGCTAGGTTTACTCTTAGAAACCTTTTTGAACAATGGAACCACGTAAGCAATACGCCAATCCTCTGGCACCATCCCCGTTTCTAATGACATGTGAAATATTTCTGTCAGAGCCCCTGCTATTTCTACACTAATTTCCCTCAAGGACCTAGGGTATATCCTGTCAGGACCCAGGGAATTCCACTGTTATATTCTTCTAAAGCGCCAGTACTTCCTCTTCTTTAATCATCATAGTTTCCACAACCACCCTACTTGTTTCCCTTACCTTACACAATTCAATATCCTTCTCCTTAGTGAATACTGAAGAAAAGAAATTGTTCAAAATCTTACCCATCTCTTTTGGCTCGGCACATAGCTGTCCACTCTGATTCTCTAAGGGACCAATTTTATCCCTCACTATCCTTTTGCTATTAATATAACTGTAGAAACCCCTGACCTGCTACTCGACGTAATTGACATATGTGCTCCAAAGTTAAATGGAGACCCAGTGAGAATGAGTCCACTGTAGACCTGTTGAGGCACTAGAGAAACTGTAGTGGCGCAGGTCCTCTCTCAGGTAGGAGTTAATTTTAGCTGTGACCAAACTCTCAAAGCACTTCTCCACATTAGGAGTGCTGCTGGGACCTGGTTCTTCAGGCAGCTCACCCTGCTCTTCTTAGGCACCATTATGATTGCTGCCCTTTTGAAACACGGTATTTTTGAGATAGAAGAGAATGTGTAAGCAGCCTGATGTCAGAACCTTAACAGTGGCAATTCTTCACTCTGGGTTTAATTAAATAGGAAAATTGATTTATTTTTTTCACAACTGTTTGTTGTTACTGGTATTCAGGGCAGCAGTGAAGGTCCTCCATCTCTGTCTGTCTTTGGCTGTCTTCTCTATTGTGCTCCAGGATCCTCACTTCTGCCTGCACGGTACAGCGCCAAGTTGTCTTTGGTCTCCCATGTGTCCTCCACCCTTCAGAAGTCCAATGGCTTTTCCTCTCATCATCAATCCATCTCCAAAATTTCCTCATGGTGACTGTGGTCATGTCCCCTTGGTGATACTGAAGGATTAGGACGTGGGTGGAGATCTTTCTTGGCCAGATAATACAGAGCATCTCTGGAGTCTCATGGTGTGGAATGAAGACAGCTTGGGAAGGTCGTACTCTGTCACGTGCCAGCATTCCAATCCACACAAGAATGTGGACAGAACACAGCTCTGGTACAGCTTCACCTTGTACTTGGTTGATCCCCATACGTTGCTGCACATGCGCCAAGCTACGGTGAAAATTGTCTTCCAACCAGATCATTCAACTTCAGCAGTATAATGAAGTAGTACAAACTAGAACAGTTAACAGAATGCAGAATAAAGTGTAGCAGCTACAGAGAAAGTGCAGTCCAGGTGGACAATAAGGTACAAGGCCATATCAAAGTAAATTGTGAGGTCAAGAGTCCATCTTATCGTACTGGGGACCATTCACTGTGAGGGTCATGTGAGTGCTATCATGTTTGCTGTTGTGTGCTGGGGCAGCAGGCGGAGGGTAGCAGACACCAGCAGAATCAACAAACTCATTCGTAAGGCCAGTGATCTTGTGGGGGTGGAACTGGACTCTCTGACGGTGGTGTCTGAAAAGAGGATGCTGTCCAAGTTGCATGCCATCTTGGACAATGACTCCCATCCACTCCATAATGTACTGGTTAGGCACAGGAGTACATTCAGCCAGAGACTCATTCCACCGAGATGTAACACTGAGCGTCATAGGAAGTCATTCCTACCTGTGGCCATCAAACTTTACAACTCCTCCCTCGGACACCCTGAGCCAATAGGCTGGTCCTGGACTTATTTCCACTTGGCATGATTAACTTATTATTATTTAATTACTTATGGTTTTATATTGCTATATTTCTTCACTATTCTTGGTTGGTGTGGCTGTAACGAAACCCAATTTCCCTCGGGATCAATAAAGTATGTCTGTCTGTCAAAAGTCACGTAACAGTGCTGTTGAGGATGTCCTTGAGCCTGGTGATATGCGCTTTCAGGGATTTGTATCAGGGATGGGAGGAGGGAGAAGCGAGAATGTCTGGAGTGGGTGGAGTCTTAGACTATGTTGGCTGCTTTTTTGAAGCAGTGAGGTCTAGTCAGAGTCCATAGAGGAGAGGCTGCTGTCCTTGTTGAGTGATGTCCACAATTTTTCACAACTCCTTGCTCTAATTAATGAGCTACCTTCCCACATCATCTTGTAGAATCCAGCAACTTCAGAGTCAATGCTAAAGGCTAGTTGAGACCTTCTTGGTTCAGACCAACCTCAAAATTCTACTTTCTCTAAGCAAGTCATTGGATTTACAAAAAGGCTTCATTTTTGCATCTTTCAGCAAAAGCGGAAAAGTCTGGAAACAACCACCTATAACTGTGTAATAGTCAAAGAAATCCAATAAATGTTTACCTTTCCACTCTTGTTCCTCAGAGCTACTTTGTCATGGTGATCTTGAAATGAAACTTGCACAAACTTCTTATCACTCTGAAACACAAATTACAAATTCATTATAACCATTCTGTCTTCCAATATTCAGCCTGTCATTGATTTGAACTTGAATAGATGCACAAGGGACAGACAGAGCTAATTTAGCGACAACTGCAACATCACCTTTATTCATTTAGTACCTTCAATTTACAAAGGTGCTCTGTATTGTTGTGTTTGATGTTGAGGGAGAGTGCAGAGCACACCAAGATGCCAGCATGCAGGATATTCAACTGAACTTTACTGATAACCTTGCTTGTACAAAATGTGAACTCCTCCCATGTGGTAGTGGTCAATGAAGGGGCATGGGATTAACACTATTAACTACCACTATAATTATTAAGCAAAGTTATAATTGGAGCTAAAAAGGCACAGTAAAAGAAGTAGGTTTTAAAAATACATTAAGATGTAGAGAGGGAGGCAGGGAGAGTTTACAGTGGAATTCCAGAGCTTAGAACACTTGCAGCTGAAGATATGGACATTCTGACTGGCTGCGTCACTTTCTGGTATGTGGGGGGGGGGGGGGGGGGTGGCTACTTAACAGGATTGAAGTAAGTTGCGGAAACTTGTAAATTTAGACAGCTCCATCATGGATATTGACCTCCATACCATCCAAGGAGCAGTGCCTTGGGAAGGCAGCGTCCATCATTAAGGATCCCCACCACCCAGGACATGTCCTCTTCACATCGGGAAGGAGGTACAGAAGCCTGAAGGCACACACTCAGTGATTAAGGGACAGCTTCTTCCCCTCTGCCAACTGATTTCAGAATGGACATTGAACCCGTGAACACTACCTCACTCCTTTTTTATTTGTACTACTTATTTTAACAACTATTTAATAGACATAGATATACTTACTGTAACTCAGTTTTATTTCCTCTATTTATTTATCATGTATTTCATTGTACTGGTGCCATCAAGTTAACAAATTTCATGACGTACGCTGGTGATACTAAACCTGATTCTGACTCTGATTCATGGTTGAGCGATTAAACTATGGGTTGATTGAAGGATCAAAGGTGGAGAACTGAGGACTGGTAGAGCTTACAAAGACTGGGGGAAAGGGATTTGAATAAAAGGATGACAATTTCACGTAGGAAGAAGTACAGTCGATGTTTCGGGCCGAGACCCTTCGTCAGGACTAACTGAAAGGAGAGGTAGTAAGAGATTTGAAAGTGGGAGCGGGAAGGGGAGATCTGAAAGGATAGAAGACAGGAGGGCATCCCTCCTCCTCCTGTCTTCTATCCTTTCAGATCTCCCCCTCCCCCTTCCACCATCAAATCTATTACTATCTCTTCTTTCAGTTAGTCCTGATGAAGGGTCTCGGCCCGAAACGTCGACTGTACTTCTTCCTATAGATCATAGGTGTCAAACTCAAGGCCCGCAGTCCATATCCGGTCCGGTGTACAATTATATCCGGCCCGCGAGATCATTTTAGATAGATCTATTATTTTAATTATTAACGGCCCGGCGATATGAAGCCTATGATTGTAAGTTAATACCAATCCTAAAAATAATGTTTGCTCAGCCGTCTTCTTCATAAGAAACAGAATTTGTGAAGTGAAACACTTTGTAGTTATAGCAGAGACTGAGACACGTGAGAACAGGCTGAAAAAACGGAGGCAATGAAAGCTGCGTTCGCACGCGCCCGACTGATCCGGCCCGCATGAAGCTGCATTTTGCCCAATCCGGCCCGTGACCTAAAATGAGTTTGACACCCCTGCTATAGATGCTGCCTAGCCTGCTGAGTTCCTCCAGCATTTTGTGTGTGTTGCTTGAATTTCCAGCATCTGCAGATTTCCTCGTGCTTGTGATGACAATTTCATTATTGCGGCTCGATAGTGTAGTAGTTTGCACAACACTTTACAGTAGCAGTGACCCTGATTCAATTCCTGCCGCTACCTGTAAGGATTTGGTACGTTCTCCCTATGACTGTGTGAGTTTCCTCCCGCAGTTCAAAGACGTATTAGTTTGTAGTTAATTGGTCAATGTAAGTTGTCCCATGATTAGGCTAGGATTAAATCAGGGGATTTTCAGGCGGTGTTCCTCAAAGGACTGTAAAGGCCTATTGCTGTATGTCAATAGATGATAGATAAATAGACAGATATCCAGACAGATAAATAGATAGATAAATAGTTAGATTAGATAGATAAATAAATACACTGGAGATCTGTAAAGGTCAGTAAACAGAGCTAATGGGCATCTTCTTTCATACTGATGACTTAGAACAACAGCCTAGGTTAATAATTAGTTGATTAGTCTCAGTCTCTTTACAAAAGCAGTCACTTCCGAATTTGTAAAGGGGATATCTTTACTCTATTAGTCGGTTCAGGATTGCCACATTTCCTAAAACACTATCTGTGCATAAGAGACTGCAGTGGCTACTCCTGATGCATGACAAGTCAAAATGTGAACTGTTTCACGTTGGATTGGCAAGTGTTTACTCTGGATGGCGGTTTTATTCCACGCTTTCCTCCAACCTGCTGCACTGTCATGTTTGTACGTTTGACCAGAAAGTGGCGAGATGGAAGCTTCTTCAAATCTCTATAGACAGAGAGACGTAGGGCAGCACTTGTGAATGATCACTCCACATGTGACATTTGTTGTGGGGAATAGCTACTGAATTAATGTAAGCCTCAGTTCTGACAATAGCGGACACTGTAGAATTTAGCTGGATATCTGGTGTGAGTTCTAATAACCCAGAGAGGTGTACCGTCCCTGGCTGAGAGAAGATGAATACTATAACAGAGCTGCAAAGTTCAACCAAGGTGGCAGCTTAGCTCATTCCGAGTAGTTTTTGTAATTCTCACCGTACTCTTGATCTTCAAAGCATTTTCTTTGGAAGATCATTATGAAAGTCTATGATCAAATGTTGCAGCTAAGTAGGATGGAGTTGTATCATGCTAATTTTTGTTTTGGAATTGGTGATGATGTTGAAATGAGCGTATATTTTGTGAATGCTGAGGAGAAATACAGATATGACAGATGCCAAGACATTGACAAACGCAAATTTCTCCAGGGAAGGCATAACCATTAATCAAATGTTGAAGAGACAGTGGGCGAGAAAACTTCCCAATGGGTAGTAATATTTAAAACCTTTGGCCTGCTTAATTTGCCTCCTGGGTAGATACACATTCTTCGATTGCCCAGAAATAGATAGATAGATAGATAGATAGATAGATAGATAGATAGATAGATAGATAGATAGATAGATAGATAGTTAGATAGATAGATAGATACTTTATTCATCCCCAAGGGGAAATTCAACATTTTTCCAGTGTCCCATACACTTATTGTAGCAAAACTAATTACATACAGTATTTAACTCAGTATAAATATGATATGCATCTAAAATCACCCTCCCAAAAAGCATTAATAAATAGCTTTTAAAGAGTTCTTAAATAGTTTACTAAAGTGCATATCCAAAATAGGTGCAGAAGCCTGAGGGAAATGAGACAGTGGGAAGTTTTTAGTAGCATATATTTAACAAAACAGTATTGTATTTGTTATCTTTCCACAGCATGCAATATCAGGATTAAGATTGTGCTGGTAGACGTTCACAATGTTCCGGCACATGGGTCTTAGCAGACTGATGTGTATAGACAAGAGAACATGGCTTGTTCTTGGGCTGTGGATAGCTAGTTATTTTGACTAATCCTTTAGAGGATGAGATGCTGAAAGCAATGATAGCCATCTGTAGCTCCTGCATTCACTGGCCGGATTCCCAGGTTTTTATCGCTAGAACACAACTTTGTGACAGATTTGGTCACATTCCATCATGTTTGAACAATGGTGCAGATACCACATTTGAGCCAAAGGTTTGAGTTGCTGGAGGAATTTTTCACTGACTCTCAGCTCTTCTACATCCCCTTTCTTGTAACATCATTGGCAAATTATTCTTCTGCCAACTTACAACTTCCTTTTGGATCTCCCTCCCACAATCACCCTCACTGTAGTCGTTCATGGTTCCAGATCTCTCTCTCTCTCTGCACAGTGCAGCAGCTCATTCATTCCATTCCCCTCTGTGCAACAACCTCAAGATTTTTCTTTGTAAGTGGCTTGTCAGAGGTGTAACCTTGACTTTCTCTCTGTCACTGGGGCAAAAACAAATGTAGTTGTCCCAGTGATCAAGACTTGCATGTCTGGGAGATCTTCAGGGTTGTGCACCCAAAAGTTTGTCCAGTCTTACCATCAGTGCTCCAGCCAGTGCTCTATGCAGCTGCTTGATCTCTTGTCTCAGGTGCTGAACAGTCTCCTTGTTTTTCTTGATTTTATCTTGCGAAGTTTCATAATAAGCCTTCCGATCACCCTCTGAAAGACAGCAAGAAGTAATGTTAGGATCTTGTACAGGTAGACACTATCACGTGTAGCTGATACCATAACTTCAGAATCATGACATGTTTACTATCACTGGCATGTGTCATGAAATTTATTAAGTTTGCAGCTGCAGTACAATGCGACACATTAAAATAGAGAAAGAACTGTGAGTTACAGTAGGTATGTATATTAAGTAGAGCAAAAAAAAGGAATAAAATAAGTGGTGAGGTAATGTTCACGGGTTCAAAGTCCATTCAGAAATCAGATGGCAGAGCGGAAAAGGCTCTGAATCGCTGAGTGTGTGTCTTCAGGCTTCTGTACCTCCTTCCTGATGGTAGCAATGAGAAGAGGACATGTGTTGGGTGCTGGGGTCCTTAATGATGGACGCTGCCTTTTTAAGGCATCGCTCCTTGAAGGTGTCCTGGATACTATGGAGGCTGGTGCCCATGATGGAGCTGACTGAGTTTACAACTCTGTAGCTTATTTCGATCCTGTGCAGTAGCCTCACCACCCCCCACCATCCCAGGCGGTGGTGCAGCCAGTTGGGATGCCCCCCCCCCCCACGGTACATCTGTAGAAATTTGGAAGTGTTTTTGGTGACATACCAAATCTCCCTCAAACTCCTAATGAAGTATAGCCACTGTTCTGCCTTCTTTATAGCTGCAAATGTGGGTGCAGGTTAGGTCTTCAGAGATTTTGGCACCCAGGAACTTGAAATTACTCACTCTTTCCACTTCTGATCCCTCTATGAGGACTGGTGTGTTGGCAAAATGGAAGAACCTCATAGTGTTGTTGAAGCCATGGGAAAAAATGTTACAGAATTTTAAGTCCACATTAAATGAAGCTTGATTTTACAAGGTAAGTAGCTAAAGAACTGGCTACAGTTAGGCCTAAAAGAGTGGCCCCTCCAGTTGCTTCTGCTAATTAAACAACTTACTATTTTCCTCCATCCTTCTCCCTTGCATCTCTGGCTTTATCCAGCCTCCCTCCATCCCTCTTCTCAACACTACCTGTGGCAGTGCTCTTCAGTCCCTAGGTCTCAATCTCTCTGCACCTTTCTCTTTCCAGTCTTTTTCCTTCACATTCTTTCTCCCATAAAGAAACACACACACACACACAATCCCAAGTAGAGGCAATTCATCAGCATCCCCCAACAGCTCAAGGTACATGTATTATCAAAGTCTGTATATATTATACAACCTTGCAACAGGTAGCCACAAAAACAGAGAAACCCACGGGAACCCACTGAAGGTCGTTTATATTTCTGCTGTCAGATTGTGCTTAGCGTCTGCAGGCACATGCCCAGCTATCAAAGCTGGGTGCTCACCCTCCACACGGGATTTCACCTGTACTGCATATTGAACAGGCTCCCATTAATCCAGTCAACTCGAGCGCCAACCAGGCCGTGGTTTACAAACCCGCGGTCCCTATTAAACCAAGCACACACCCAAGAGCTGAATTTTTTTCTGCAAATCCCAGATCTGCTCCTGCACGGGGAGTCGCACTCGTGAACACTGTCCCGGCATGGTCGATCG